>NC_056734.1:751613510-751776132 GCF_019279795.1 Protopterus annectens
AGATATCGGTATTGTCAGGCTTTGACCTCTCTGGTAATTGCTTTGCAGTCTGTACTGCACGTACAGCAAGGCCATTTGACTGTGGGTACTCTGGACTACTAGTAGCATCAATAAAGTCCCACTCTTTTGCAAATTTCTGAAACAGTTGACTGGTAAACTGGGTACCACTATCAGAAATAACTGTGTGGGCTATCATGGACTGAGGAAATGATGTTTCAACTTAGTAATAACAGCACTGGACGTTAGGTTAGGTAGCAAATCGATCTCAAACCAGTTCAAATAAGAGTCTATCAACACTAAGTAGTGCTGATTGTTCCACTCAGATATGTCAGTGACTACTGCTAATCAAGGTAGTTCAGGAATCTGGCTTAGTTGAAGTGGTTCTTTTTGCAAATGTGGTTTAGTACTATTGTATACTGAACAAGATGAAAGCACTTTATCAATGTCTTTTGACAAAGAAAGCCAGAATACTAGTTTTCTCACCCTTCTTTAGGTAGCTTCAGAACCTGAGTGGCCATGATGCAAAATCTGAATGTATTCATGTTGTAAGGAAGTAGGAACAATAACTTTAGGGCCTTTGAAAATGATACCATCTTCCTTCAACATCTCATCTCTGTATGGAAAATAAGATTGTATTTCTGGTGGTACACAAGATTGCTTTGAAGGCCATCCAACATTTATGAAGTGATTGAGCTGCTGCAAAATTGGATCAGTCTTTGTGTGATCTCTCAGCTCATCAGGTCTCGTGGTAGAAAAATTATGCACTTCCATGACATCAAAGTCAGAATTCTCTGCATCAAGCTGTTCTGTGGTATTTCTGGGTGATCTGGATAAAGAATCAGTCAGATAAAGAAGTTTGCCTTTTGTATAGGCCATTTTGAAGTTGTTTTGTAATCTGAACATCATTCTTTGTAGTCTTGCTGGAGCTGTATGCATGGGCTACTTTAAAATAGTGACTGGAGGTTGATGATCAGTTTTGATTTGGATAGCTTGGCCATAAATATAATCATGGAACTTCAAACATGAGCACAATTGCTAAAAGTTCCTTCTGATTTTGAGAATACTGCATTTCAACTTTGGTAACAGTTCTAGATGCATAGGCAACTGGTCTGCTTTCTTGAAGAATAACTGCACCAAGACCGAACTTTGAAGCATCACAGGAAAGAACTTCTGGTTTATGGACATCATAGTTTCTCAACGTAAGTGGGCTGGCAATTTGCTGTTTGAGGTTATCAAATGCTCTCTGGTGTTGTTCCAACCATGACCAGGCAACATTTTTGCATCTCAGCTCTCTCAAAGTCATTAATTACTCACTAACGTCAGGGATAAATTTGCCGAAATAGTTAACCATACCAAGAAAATGATGTAGGGCTTGGCCATTGTCTGGAGCTTGCATCTCAAGAATGGCTGCTTGTTTAAAAGGGTCTGGTCATAAGCATGTACTGGTAAATAGATGACCTACATAAGTAACTTCTTAGCCTGAATTTACATTTCAGAGGACTGAGCTTCAAGTTCACTTCACGTGCTCTGTCCAGAACTTTCCTGAGGTTTCTGTCATGCTCTGCTTCTCTATTACCTCCAACCAGTAAATCATCCACTATTATAGCACATGGATAACCTGAAAAAATTTGCTCCATTGCGTGCTGACAGACTTCACTGGCAGAATTTATTTCAAAAGGCATTCTGAGAAATCCGTATCTACCAAATGGTGTACTGAATGTGGTCAGTAACGAAGATTTGCGATCAAGCCTTACTTTCCAAAATTAACTCTTTGCATCCAAGATAAAAAAAACAGTCGCACTTGGCATAAGGGTCCCGACCTCCTCAACTGTATGTGTAGGATGATGAGGTCACTTTAATGCCTTGTTCAAGTCTCTTGGGTCAATACATATTTTGATTTCATCTGAGCTTTTCTTATGAGCAACTCCCATGGAAGACACCCACTCTGTTGTTTCTGTGACTGGAAAAAATCACACCTTGCTGCATCATCTTATCTAACTGGACCTTAACTTTGTCCTGCATAGCTATTGGGACTCTTCTTGCTGATCTGACCACTGGACTAACCTCTGGATCTACTTTCATGGAGTACACAACTGGAAGTTTGCCTAGCCTGTCATCAAAAACAT
Source organism: Protopterus annectens (assembly GCF_019279795.1). Lineage (NCBI taxonomy): Eukaryota > Metazoa > Chordata > Ceratodontiformes > Protopteridae > Protopterus > Protopterus annectens. The sequence goes on from NC_056734.1 coordinate 751,615,637, forward strand.
CAGCATACTCTGAGAAAATAGCATCACTGAAGCTGGAACTGGGATATGTGCTTACATGATGGACTTCTTTGGTAAAAGAAAGCAGTTTCATTCTTAAACAGTCTCTGAGACCTAATAATGACTGCACATGTCTTCTAACTACATAAAATTGCAGGCTGTAACTGTTCCTGGCTGAATAACATGAAAGCACTACTGAGCCTTCAGTTTGAATCTCTTTGCCTTCATAAGCAACAAGTTTCTCAAAATTAATCAAATTAAGTTGCTCACCAGCTCTCACTCTAGCAAATGTTTCTGCTGACATTACATTACACTTTGAACCAGTGTCTACTTTGAGCTCCATGGGTTTACCATTGATCAGGACAGTACAAAACACTTTGTTCTTTGCCAACAAATCTACTGCATTAACCTTTTCACCAACCACTGATACACCATCTACATAGAAAGTAGGGTTGCAGCTTTCTACATGACCAACTTGCTTTTTTGTGTGACCTTTCTTATTAATTGAATGAGGCTTGCTTGATTTACAAAACTTTTGAAAGTGGTTCCATTTTTTACACTTGTGGTATTGCTAACCAAATGCTAAGCACTTCTCTCTTTTAGACTCATGACTGGAACCACAATTATAATAGTTAACAATAAGACTTGACTTGGGTTTTGCTGACTCACCCTTATGCTCCACTCAGCATGTCTGTTTTGCTGAGCTAGTCTTGGAACTTGCTAGAAAGTTATGGGTCCTCCATGGAAAACCTGCAGGGGCTGCAGCTGCCATGTGCTTAGGTCTGCTTTTGCTAGCCACATGCTGCAAGCTGTCTACACTTGCTCTAGAGGCTGCTGAAACCATGCTCTTATCACTTGCAAGCATACTTGTGTGCCTTTCTGTGAGCTCATGGATTTGACAAATCTCTATAGCTTTGCTCAACATTAAGTCACTGTCACAAAGCAAAATCTTTCTTACTGCAGCATTATTAACTCCACACATAAGCCTGTCCTTTATTAACACATCTTTCAAATCACCAAATCTGCACATTTTAGCTTTATTTCTCAAGTCAGTGATATAAACTCCAAAAGTTTAACCTGGTTTTTGGTCTGTTTTATAGAATTGTTGCCTCTCTAATGCAACATTTGTCTGGGGGTTGTAAATTTCTCTAAATTTATGTTTCAAGCACTCAGGATCCTCTCTTCAGTCAGCTGGTACAGCAATATGGTGGTTTTCCCTTCTTTTGCATATACTGCTGGTGGATACACAAATGAATGCTCTCTTTCAATGGCTTCTGACCCCGCTAAGTTAAGCAAAATAAATGTCCCTGTACATGTATATTTGTCAGAAAAAGCTGCTTGTATGAAAGTATCGTATTCCTGCTCAAATACTCTCCAATTTTCTGCAATATTATAATCAAACACAAGCGATGGGGCTGGAAAATGCCTCTGCCATATCAACACACAGTAGTGAATGTGCTTGAAATTATGCATGAACATACACACACATAAATATGCCAGAACTTATAATTATGCCCAATAGAACAACAGACTCTTTGCAGTTAGTTCAAAGAGTCTGTTATGCCCAATAGCACAATATACTCTTTGAAATAACTGCACTTTGCTAAATAAGTCTCTGTAGCACAAAAACACTCTAAAATCACTGTACTTTGTGAAACCACCTTTTATCAGTGTAAGAAATACTTCAAAATGACTGTACTTTGCAAATGAACTGTACACAGCATAAGAAACTCAGAGGAGTAAGAAACACTTCGAAATGAATCCACTTTGCAAATTAACTGTATACAGCACAAGAACCTTTCAAAACGGCTGCACTTTGAGAGTTAACTCTCTCTGTATAATGTAAGAAACACTTTGACATGGCGACACTCTGCAGATAAATATACACATTACAAGAAACTTTTTGAAATGGCTGTACTTTGAATGCACTTTGCAAAATAACTGTACTTTGATCACAGCAAACTCTTTGAAATAATTGTACCATAATAAAGCACACACTCTGCAAACACTTTGAACACTCTGAGATATTTCAAACAACTCTAGTTATACTTTGAATGGCTCTGGTCAATGCAAAATTGTAGTTTATGCCAAAACATGGTTGTTTACTAAAAACAGGCAGTCATCTTGCTCTTTAAGCTTATTTTGGCCTTTTATTGTACTTGTTATGTCTTTTTAATTTCTTATAGGTTCATAGGTTAGTACTAAGCTAACTGCCCTTGCGAGCCATTTTAAGCCTAGCCAATTATCCCTTGTAAGACTCAAACCCTGCACCTTGTGTTTGTAAGGCAAACACCTTAACCATTAGTCCACCCTCCTAACGTAAACCACTACTAAGCTTATTACAAGCTAACCACCTTATGACATCCTTGAAGCAAGAATGGTAGACACCAGCTGGGGGTGCCTGAACTATTAACAGGGCCAACATGGAAAGCAATCCTGCAGTTTGACATCCTGTCATCATAAACACACAGCAAAATGAAGAGACACTAAAAGGAGCAAAACAAAAAAAATGTGAAATACAGTTCAACAAAAAGCAGGTATGCCAGTATAGTTATCCTATTTGTTTGGTACCCAAGAAGATGTGCTTATCCTGCATGGATCCTTTTCCAATCCCCAGACAAACAACCAACCTACATGTACAGCAAATTAAAAAAACAAAAAAATAATAGTATCACACAGTTAATATTTTCCTGCTTGCAGTAACAACTTAATTTTGTTGTAAGAATCACGTGAAAATATATTAATCACAGTGCAAATCAAATACCAAACAAGTACTCACCACCGTGACTGTTCCACTTGGTACCTGCCTTTTAGACCTCACAACTTAAAAACACTGCCTGCTAAACAAAAATACCCGATTACAGAAAACTTTCACTACAGTACCTCACAAACTCGCGCCATCATGCTCATTATACTTTTCTTGTGCTCATTTTACTTTAAACATGCTTGTTATGCAAGCCGGAGGTAGTTCTGAACCCCATATAAGTATTTTTGATAGTTTTAGCAAATATCATGGTTTTGAACATTTCATTTAATAATGTATTGTGTGTTACTTGTTTGATTAATAATGCATTTTGTGCTTCACGGATGCTTCGTATCATTTTCTTTGCATAATAAGTAATTTGTGCAAGTCTTGATTACCTGAAGTTTGTTTCTGGCCCTTTTTAATTGTTTGAGCACTGCATCACCCAACCTGCTCAATATACCTTCACTGTCAACTCTGCACCTCATGGCTTGAAGAAGTTGCACTCTCAATCACAGCTCTGACATCATGTCACTCGTCTGATCAGGATAAAACAGATGAACAGTTGTGGGTTCGGTTCAAGCAGCTTTATTACACATAAACAAATCAGGAGTGAGGTTTAGTAACTGAAACTTAAATAAACTAATAAACAGACTGACTACTACACTTCTACATGTTAACACTCTGACTGTTCTCATAAAGTGGCACTGCTGCTTGCACGTGCTCACTGTTTATATGCACGTGCCTACACTTGGAAATGCTTCTTAAAGTTACAATGAACACTCTGTTCTACAGAGTCCAACCCAAATATAGTGGAATATCATGGCAGAGGGTCAGCTGAGTTATGGGGGCCTTTACCTAGGAATGAAAATGCAGGTTGCAAGTAGTTGGGAATGCTGAGACCCTCTTAGGTGGTCCTGAGTCTAACCATCGAAATGTTGCATGCAGTGTTAGGAAAAATTGGACCCACAGAGTGCTCCCACATGAAAAAGATTTGTGGATGAAGCTATGGGAGCTTCTGCCAGTGTTTAATGTATCTAAAAACACAAGAAACCATGCTAAAGGATATCATTGTCAAACTGCTGCAGCCAGGGTAGACCACTGCTCCACAAGTCTATGGGCCCAGCAGGAGACAATGACAAAAAGCTCGAGGGGGGTGCTTTTTTCAGTAAATTTATATAAGAAACAGCAAACATTTTTAAAACTGAACCCACTCATAGAAAAGAACACATAAAATATATATGAAAATATAAACCTTATACGATATTATCAGGAAATGTTCTAATAAACCAGTCATGGAAGTTGCCCCTGATGGTGAGAATCAGTAAAAAGCTTGATAGTCTAGTTTTCTGAGATTGAGAATACAGTTCATCAAAAATGAGGTGTTGAGTCTGTGATGTCTGTTGAATTGTAGCCTGATTTTCCACTCAAGTTCCTTTTTCTATAAGTTGTCATAGTGTTGTCTTCATAAGGTTCTGCTGTGATTTTGTCCAGAATGTGAAAAAGAAAGATGCTGTGACCCAGTTTTTCAATGGACTGTTTGGTGAGGAAGCTAGTATGTGCCTTCTGTCTGATGTCCGCGTAATGGCAGACAATTCTAGTTTTTGGTTTATTGATAGTTTTTCCTACATAAACTGCTTGGCATCTATGGCATTGGGCTCAGTAAACCACTAAGTTCATGATGCAGTTGCTGTAGGAGATACTGTTATAGTGTTTTTTTTTTGTTGAGGCAGTAGAACCCTGGTTTCCTGCTCATGTTCTTGTAGTAGTTGCACTGTGGTGGGCTGCAGGAGAAGGTGCCAAGGGGTAAGTTGGAAGTTGGTGGGCTTTTGATGTTTTCGATGAAATCCCAAATGTTCCTGTTCCTTCTTATGGTAAAGTTGGATCTGGAAGGTAATATCTTGTTAAGGGTTTTGTTGTCACTTATGACACACCAGTTTTCATTGATGGTCCTCTTGAGTTCGACTATATCCATGGAGTAGGTCAGAGTCATATTGGTGATTCATTTATTTATCTTTGTGTTTGATCAGTCTCGTTAGTTCACTCCTGCAACATTCTGAGGTAAAATGTGTGTAATTTGCACCCCCCATGTTTTTTAAATTGGAGATTTTCCATTTTTGTTTGACATCATCTGGTCTGGACTAAACTTCCTATTATTACTTAATTTTGTGTTAATCAGGTAAGTGGACATTTCTACCATATTTCAGACTCAAAAAGCAAGAAAAAAATAATACATTGAACACTGGTTGCCTGAACAATGTTACACAGACTGGATTGTGCATTCAACTACAGTTGTCAGAACCACAATACAATGCAATAGTATAGAGTACAGACAAATTAGGTATAGAACATTGTTAGCAGAATTACATTAAAAGAATAACAATACAGGGTAAGAGATAATTTCATGTATTCATTTTATAAACCTTAAGTCATATCGACTACTTGTAAAAAATCATTGTAATGAACTTCATATCTTCAGATTTTTATTTAAAAGAAGAAAAAGCTGAGGATTCTGTATGTATAAGGAATCCAGGCTGCCTTTCTAAAGAATTTGCAACTCTGTTCCTTGAAACAATAGTCTTTCATCTTCATTTGGAAAGCTGTCAGTGTCTGTTGCTCTCAGATTGTACTTAGAAGACTGTTCCAAATTGCAGAGCCAGGTTTTGTAACTGCACTTTCTTTAAAATAAGTACCAAAGGGTGGACTTTTAATAGTTATGGTAGTTTCTTAATTTGCACAATGTTATTTTTATAATCAGTTTTTACCCAAGGTGTGACAAGTGGATTATTTTATTAGTTTGAAAAGAAATGTGAATAGGAGTTGTGCTGCTTTTCACTATTTCTACTAAGATATGTAACTAAGATCTAAATTAATCCATGTGTGAACATCAACTAGCCATCAAACTAAAATCTAGGATTGCTGGGGGACCCACTTGAGGATGCTCTTGAGAGGAGATGATTTAATTACCTCAGAAAGTTCATCTGGTGGAAAAATTGTCCATTATAAGATAAACATGGGGTTAACTATAGCATAACCAATGGTCGGGGGCTAATCTGATGGTGAACAACAATACATCTGTGCAATAAACCACAGTGGAAACCTCATTTATTGAGAACATTTGCTTTCTGGACCATGTAGACAAAGCAAGAAGAAAACAACATGGCCACCAAGCCGAAATCCAAGGGCAAGAGTCAAACTTCACAAACAAAGGGGATTTGACAGTGGTACACTGTCTGATAACTGTATAAACTAGCATGGTGGAGGAAGTTCTACAGGCCATCAAGACATACTCAATTCTAGACATTAGAACATTGGCAGTGATAGCTTTTCTAGCTTCCATTCTGGGAAAATGTGCCACCTTGTAAGAAACATTAAGCTAGTTCAGTACTTTGAGTGCTAGCTTAGTGTATAAATGGAAGTATGCATTTTGGTCAACTCAGATACAATACCTAAATATTTTTGATAAGTAATGCATGTTAGAGTAGTATCTAGGGTGTCTCTAATATTCCATGGTCAGGGGACTGAGTGTCAGTTTGTTGCTGGAAATCCAGTTACAAGCAGAGACAAAAACTCTTGTAGATCTTTGTTTAATTTTGAGAAAGATTTATAAGCCTTGGTGATAACTAATCTTATAGATTCATAGGTGTTTATTAGGCTAATGACCCTAGATGTTTTTAAGCCTAGCCATGCTTGCTATATATATCTGACAAGTTTTAGTATCCTAAGGATATTTTATATGTAGGCTAGGGCTTGGGTGGTCAAGCACTTACAGGCTGCCTCTGTCTGTTAGAGACATAGGTGCTAGACCAGGGGTAAGTTTCTGACTCTCCATCCACTGGTCCAAGTTACACTTGAATTAGGTTAGGGAAGAAATCTGCTTCACATGGGTGGGAAGCCTGTGCTAGAGAAGGGATAGTCTCTGAGACAAATGCCTGCCTCTCCAACCATGCCTTATTTATGTCATCAATGAGGTTTATATCCCTAGATTGGGTATCTCTTATGCTCATTGCTTTGTGGATGTGCAGCAGGTCCATCAGAGTGGGATCAGAGGGAGCCTTGTAGGCCAGGCAAAGATCACATCCCAGCAGTCTATAGGAGACAGACTACAGGGCTAGGACTCTGAGGTGGTCTCAAAAGAGCATGTTTTTTAAGCGATGTATTGTTTTTTCAGGAACCTCTGTGGAAATTCCAGTTGTTGCATTTGCCTGGTCAGGTATATACTGAATGGGGCATTGTCCTCAATGACTGGTCTGATAAGGGCAGAATACACCAGAGCAATGACATACTTGGACCCAAATGTTATACTCTTGCTTATATGTTGCACGACACAGAATGATTTCTTTACTACTGTGGACACATGATGGCCAAAAGCCAGGTTACTGTCTACATACTTTACTAGATCCCAGACAACTGGCTTCTCTTAGGAGAGTATTATCAACATGGTAGTTTCCAGTGGTAACCATCTTTGAAAAGGATACTATTATGCACTTCTTGGCATTGAGCTTTAGAATGTGGCTGTGGCACCAGTTATTAGACTCTGTCAAACCTTCATGGACGGTATTTGTGTCTTTGGGGATCCTATGACTTCACCCATTTTGCAATTATCTGCAAACTTGGTAAGTCAGAGGCTGTTGGCATTAGCTTTGACTTCAGAGAAATAGATCCCAAAAAGGAGCAGACCCAGCACAGAGCCCCTGAGGATCTCTATTAATGACCAGTCTCTTTGTGGAGGTAGACTCTCCTATCTTGGGTCCTATATGTGAGCCAGCTGGGAAGTTTTACGGAAGTGAAGGTAAGTGAGTGTATGTGTGTGTTTTGTAAGTTGTGCATGTGGGTTAGGGTAGGGAGGTGGGAGTATGAGTGTGAGTGTTGGATGTGTCTGTGTATGTGTGATGTGTTTGTGTGTGTGCGAGGCAGTTTAAAATGTCTGTGTGGTGTTTTTTCTTTTTTTGTGTGTTAGTGCGATCTTGGAGTTAGACTATATAAGTAGGGGGGGGTGCAGGGGGGCTTGCCCCCCTGTGTACATGTAGTGTAGGGCTTGTAGCTTATGTTATGTGGGTTGTATGGTGTGCATGTTGTGTAGTGTGTGTGTTCTGTATGTTCAGGGTTTTTTGTTTTCATGCTTGTGGGTTTTGGGATTTTTGTTGGTTCGACTTTATAATTTTGAGTTACTTAATTTCGAGCATACAGTAATTCGATATTATGAAGGGGAACCATATATATATATATATATATATATATATATATATATATATATATATATATATATATATGTATATGTATATATGTGTGTGTGTGTGTGTGTGTGTGTATATATATATATATATATACCTATGAACCTATGAACCTATATATATTTATATATGTGTGTAACTAGCAGGGGTGTGGGGGTGCAGCCCCCACATGGTGGAGTGCAGGGGAGAAATGATGTGCTGCTCTGTTGCTTTAAACTTTGATCTGATGTTGTTAATCTTCTTTCCATTCATCACTGATGGGTTCTGCTCTGAGCCCTCAGAACCGAGTCAGCCTTTTTACCAATCTCTCGCCACCCAAAAAAACTCTTGAGCTAAGTCTCTACCCAGAATGCCCTTCTCCCTGTTACCTCAGATCTCATTTGCCACATAGCCATAAAGCCGTGTTTCAGCTGAGCTCTCAGCTAAGTGAAACTTTTTTGATATTTGTGTGAAACATTTTGGATATCTTTATATTTTATTAAGGGATTACTTTTTTAGTGTCTTTTCTTCTGTCTGACCTTCATTTTTCCTCACTACCCATAGTTACCATTGGTACATTTTCAAATACCATTGTTGGCATGGCCTTCCTCCCTTACCCTTGTGGTATTTCTTCAATACCATAGTTGGTATTGTTTAACCTATTAGCTTTTTTTATTCAGGTGTTTCCATTCTTTTCTATCATATTATTTTCTATTTCTATCATACCAGTGTATCATTATATTTGTGACTTTTTTGAATGGAGTTGACTTTCATTATAGTTGGATTATACAGTTGGCTTGTGGTGTTTTTTCTCTATCAAGATATCAGATAAGAAGGGTACTTCAGGTTTTAGGCATTTTACTTCATGTAAGGACAATCTACCTAGCAGTGATTCTCATGACTGTGTATACTGTTTGGGAGTGCAACCTCCATGTGACATTTGTCAGAGTTTCAGTCAACGCAGTCTTAATGAGCACAAAAATAAACTCATTCTGAAAGGGTTACTCAAGTCTCCCTTCTCAGAGGCCATTTCTGCGATGGAGGTCTCAACCCCTCCTTCTAAGGACAAAAGGAGATCCCACTTGGTTCTTTCTTCACCATTGGATTATTAGAGCAAGCCTGGGAAATCAAAGGTCCGTATGTTATCTTCAGAGCATAAATCAGCCTCCTCGGCTCTGTGTTCTTCAGCCCCGACCATCTCAAAACCATCGATACCGGTGCCCGTTTTGGCACCGGTCCTGCCTCCGGCACCAATCATAGACCTTACAATGCCTATTTCAACTTTGGCACCTGTGGCCACTTCGGCTCAGGGCACATCTTCAACTACGTCATTAGTTTCCATTTTGGAACCGACCGTTTCAGCTCAGAGTGCCACTTTGGCACTGAGCGTTGTACCAACCTCACTGGATTTGATCCCTTTACTTCCGGTCTCGAAACTAAAGACTTCAGTGCAGGCAGACCTTGCACCATGGACCCAATACTCCCCCTCTCTAGATCCATTTCTGGCCAAGTGTATAGACCCTTCATCAAACGTCCTGACTCCCCATCCAGAGTATCCACTAGATCCACCAGGAGCCTTTCTGAACATGATGTGGTGCATCTTGTAGACCAGCTGTTGTTAGCCAGGGGGATTCCTTCACTTTCTTAGAGCCATCCAGGGTTGCCTTATCCACGGACTCCATCTTACACTCCTCCTTCGACCATCTTGGTTCCGAACGACATCTTTCTTGTAACCCAACACCTCGGTGCCTATGGTGCACCTCACTCTGGTTCCGAGTTTGTCCCTTTGGTCTTCAGTTCCCACTGAACCAGTCCTTCCTCAGTCTGGGGATTGGGGGATGGCCACGTCAGCCTGGGGTATGGAACCACCTCTCTCCTCGGTTCTATCCTCGGTGCCGATAGCCGTGTCCGCGCCGATCCTGCTTGAGGCCCCATCAGTAGGGGTGGGTTCATCAGAGTGGGGTGTGACCCCAGTCCCAAGGTTGTCTTTATTGGTTCCAGGCTCCCATCCCTCTTTGGGCAGGCCTGCCTTCCATGCGATGGAGAGGGCTCTTGCTTCTGGTAGCACTCCTTCGATGTCGGAACCCCAGTTTTCACCCCCTGAGCTACAGCTGTCACAGACCACCCCCCCAGGACATCAGGCAGAGAAGCCACAGGACACACCTGTTCAGGGTACCCACTCTTCCAAGTCCTCCTCAGAGACCCCCACTGAGAAGCCCCTCAAAAGAAGACATGCAAGAGGAAGCAAATGGACTCACCCGAAGTGTCCTTAATGGAAGACATGGATTACAATGATGGTGAAGGGTCCCCGCGGTCACCTCCTGATGATGTCTCCTTCGGAAATATCCTGGAAATGTTAAAGCAGAGAGGTGACTCAAAGCCCTCCAACCCTTCATCTGAGGAGTCTGTGTTCCTGCAGGCTTTTCACGCCCAGCCTTCTACCTCTTGGGTGCCTCCACCTGCCGACGAGCTCAACCAGCTCATCATGCAGTTCCCTTGGAAGAACCCTAATTCCATTGAGGTGATCCCTCAGAGACCAGACAAAATTCTTTCCCCTCCCGAGGAGAACCCGCATTGGTCCAAAGGGTTACCAGTTGATGCTATGGTGGTGGCCACAAAAAAGGACTTGGCTGTGGAAAGTCCTGCTGTCCACCCACCCAACAGGGAGTCCCAGGCAGTGGACAGATGCGGGAAGCAAGTTTTTGTATCAGAGACCTTTGCCATATGGTCCCTGAATTATTTGGCACATTTTACAAGGCTCCAGAGGGACTTAATCTCTGAACTCTCTGGGACACTCACAGGACAGTTGTCTGATGAGGTCAGGGACAAAGTGGCCTCAGAGCTCACAACCCTGGAATCAATATCAAACTTGTCCAAGAGGTTGCTGTCACATGCAACTGAAGGGGTGGCTAGAGCAGCGGGTTCGGGAATTGTTATGAGGTGTCATGCCAAGATGCACATTTGTGACCTCACGGACCCCTTCAAGTCTTCCTTTCTGAATTCTCCCATCAAAGCTTCATCCCTTTTTGGCTCCAAAATGAAGGACATGCTAGCCAGGTGTGAGCAAGATGGAAAGACTCTGCCAAAGGCCTATGGTTTTCCAACCCTCAACATACCTTCTCCAGGAATCAGAGGAGTGGAAAGATGTGGCATAAAAATTCTCAAGGTCCCTTCCGTGCCACACGTGGAGGCAGAGGGGGGTAACAATTCCGGAAGATGCCCCTATAGAGGCCAAGGGTGTCCTCATAATCAGAGCCCCAGGGATTCCTTCTCTGGACAGCCTTATCAGTGCTCCTGAGGAGCAGCCTGATTGCTTATCTCTGGAAGCAGTCGGGGGTCATTTCTCTCTCTGCACCAAGCTGCCTGGCAATCCATCACCACCGATTGTTGTGTGCCGAGCATTATCACCAGAGGTTACACCATTCCCCTTTCTTGTCAGATAAATTTCCCAAGAAAACTTACCGATGTCCCACCCAGTCAAAGGGAAGAAGCAGCTTCAGAGATTTTAAAGCTGTCTCAAAAAAGAGTCGTCCAACCAGTCCCACCAGACCAGCACAGATCTGGATTTTACTCGAGATTCTTTTTGGTGTGAAAAAAGACAGGGGACTGGAGACCCATTTTGGATCTCAGCATTTTAAGCAAGTCTATCCCCCAAACCAAGTTCCAGATGGTCACGGTTCAGTCCATTCTCCCCTTTTTAAAAGAAGATGATTGGATGTGCTGTATAGATCTCCAGGATGCATATTACCACATCAAGATGGATAAATGCTCCAGGATTCTGCTTTACTTCCAGCTAGGAGCCAATCATTATCAATTCCATGCCCTGCTGTTCAGTCTCTCTACAGCCTCCAGAGTGTTCACGAAATGCATGGCAGTGGTAACAGCTAACTTGAGACTAAAATGATTCCGGGTGTTTCCATATCTGGATAACTGGCTCCTTACTGCCCCCACCAAGCATCTTCTGGTAACACCACTACATTATACTCTCTCTCTCGCTGGCAAAATTGTTGGGAATAATGATACATTGAAAGAAATCAAATCTTGTCCCTACACTACAAATAGAGATCATTAGAGCAGTGCTCAATACTCAGTCCTGCCTGGTATCACTCCTAATTCACAGACTCCATTGATTGAGGCTTCAACTCTGGGTGATACTCTCACAAACAACAGTTTCTCCAAAGGAAGTTCTTCAGGCCCTAGGTTCTATGGCAGCATCAATCCCAATAGTGCCTCTAGCAAAGCTACATATGTGGAGTCTGCAATGGCTCCTTCTGTATCAGTGGTTCCCAAACTATCACCCCCTCAGTTACCAGATTCGAATAACCAACTCCTGCAAACAGGACCTGCTTTGGTGGATGAGGCCAGACACAGAACTTTGGAGTCGTCCATTTCAATCTCCTCAGCCCACAGCCATTGTGACCACAGATGCTTCCCTGATTGGGTGAGGGGACCATTTCCAGGGAAAGACTGTCCAAGGCACATGGTCCATCTCAAAGGGCCACCTACATATCAATGTTCTGGAACTGAGACCTTTGTTGTTAGCGTTGCAGGCCCTCCATTTGGCTCTCCCTTCCGAGACCACTGCAATTCAATCAGACAATATGTCAGTGGTCTGGTATATCAACAAGCAAGGAGGAGCCAAGTCCTATCCCCTATGTCGAGAAGCCATGAGAATTTGGCAGTGGGTGATAGCTTCCAACCGCTTTCTAATAGCAACGCATATCCTGTGGAGCTCCAACGTGATTGCAGACAAGCTGAGCAGATGCATCCTTATGCCTCACAAGTGGTCCCTCAACCCCGAGGTGATGTCAGCAATCTTCAGCCACTGGGGCCAGCCCTGCTGCAATCTTTTCACCTCCCCATCAAACACCAAGTGCAGCAGCTATTTCGCCCTACTTCCCCCCTGAAGGGGAGTCACCGAGGGACGCTCTGATCCATGACTGGCCCACAGGACTTCTTTATGCTTATCCTCCCATCCCTCTGATCCCACAATTTCTAAAGAAAGCTCTTCGGTTGAGATGCAAGGTGATCCTCATTGCCCCATTCTGGCCTTGATAAGTTTGGTTCCCCTTCCTTCGGCCTCACCTAGTATACCCACCATGGATTCTGGACCCTCTACCAGATCTGATTACTCACCCCAAGGATTGAGTCACCAAAATCTGTCCAGTCTCAAGCTGACAGCTTAGTTTCTCCACTTCCACTAGTAGCCAGGCAAGCTAATCTCTCCTTGCTTGTTCAAGATATCATTCTGGCCTCTCATAAACCATCCACTAGAAGAATATACCAGGATAAATGGAAAAGATTCTCCTTCTGGTCCAAGGATAACATGCTAGATCCATATTCAGCTTTAGTTACTGCAGTGCTTCAATACTTGGCTAAGTTTTTTTGATAATGGAGCCTCTGCCTCTACCGTACGAGTACATCTAGTGACAATTTCCAATTTCCAAAATGGTATAGATGGCACCCCTCTTATCTCTCTATAAATTTGCAAGGCTTTCCTCAAGGGGACTTCCCATATCTGGCCTCCTGTCAGACAGCCCGTGGAACCATGGAACCTCACTCTAGTCCTTCAATCTTTGACTCAGAAACCTTTTGAACCTGTTGTGAAGTGTGACCTAAAGTTTTTGTCTTGGAAATCATTGTTCTTGGTAGCCATCACATCTGCCAGAAGAGTCCCGGAGCTGCAGGCATTGTGTATCAAGAGTCCCTATCTGGGCTTTCATAAAGATAGAGTATCATTTCGGATGAATCCATCCTTTCTCCCCAAAGTTGTTTCTGAATTCTCCATAGACAAGACCACTGACCTACCAGTGTTCTTTCTGAATTTTGTCATTAGAGGAGAGTACTGCCTTCACTCTTTAGATGTAATAGACAATTGAGATTTTATCTAGGCAGGACCAAACCTATCAGTAAATCTGAACAGCTTTTCATCTCCTGTTCTGGGCCCAGAATGGGAGAGGCTGTTTCCAAGGTTACTTTATCAAAATGACTAAGGGACTGCATATGTTTCATCTATTCCATCAGTAATGAACCTATACCAACAGTTAAAGCTCACTCCACTAGACCTATGGCAACATCTGTAGCTTTCTATTCCAGGGCTTTCATAGATGACATCTGTGCAGCAACTACTTGGGCTAAGCCTCATACCTTTATCAGTCATTACAAATTGGACTTGGTCTCCAGAGGTATGGCTGCCTTCAGCTCAATGGTACTCAGGAATGTTCTTTCATAAGGGCTGCCCATGGACCTCAAGGTAGCTTGGGATTATGTCCCATCAGTGATGAATGGAAAGAAGATTAACAACATCAGATAAAGAAGTTATGTCTTACCATAACATTCCATCTGTGTTGTTCATCTTCTTATATTCATCACTTCCCACCCTCCTTCCCCCTCTAAAGGCTCCTGAGGGGTGCTTTGGGTCTAAGTGGTGCCCTAGGGTAGTTGCACAGAAGTGGCCTCGGCTGTGCTTTCTTTTCTCTAGCAAACTCAATCTGAGGTAACAGAGGGAAGGGCATTCTGGGTAGATACTTCACTCGAGAGTTTTTTTGGCTGGCGCGAGCTTGGTAAAAGGGCCGACTTGGTTCCATGGGCTCGGAACCGAACCCATCAGTGATGAATGAAAGAAGATGAACAACACAGATGGAATGTTATGGTAAGACATAACTTCTTTTTTTGCTTGCACTGAGATTTTTGCTCAGTACATGCGTACTACCATGTCGATATTTGCAAAGTCGATCTTTTGTGGTCAATCTTGTGAACATCAATGTTTGGGTCAGTGTTTAACCCTAATCCTGCCCCTGCTATTAAACCCAGCTAACAAATTACCTTACCAAAAGCCAATTTACTATGAGTATTACTAAATAAGATCTCTAATAAACTTTCAAAATTTACAACTTTCTTAAAAGTAAAATTAGGTCTTGTACCTATAACTTTGACTAAGTCCTGATTGCCTAATACTATCTTCCAATTGTCAACTATAATGCTTTTAATAAGCCACATTTCATTAGAAATAGGCAAAACAAAAGCATTTAAAAATTCCTTATCCATAACTGACATATTACTTAAGAAAGTTGTAAATTTTAAAAGTTTATTAGAGAAAAGAGCTAATTCATGTGATATAACTAGTGAAATTACCATTAATACCAGGGGCACCTATGCGTGCCATCACTGTAAACAGTGTAGATATATTAGTAATTCCTCCTCAGTTTATTTTTCCCATTTAAACATTACACATTGGTCTAAAAAGTATTACACTTGTCATAGTGAAATGGTAGTATATGTAGCCCAGTGCTTGTCATGTCCAAGCTATTATGTAGGGATGACTACAAGATGTCTCAAAAAAAGAATTAGTGAGCACATTTTAGCTATTAAGAAAAAAGACATGACAAATGCACTGGGCAAGCACTCCACTAAGTGTAATAATTTTTAAAAATTTATATTTTCTGTTTTGGACAGTGTGTCTTATGGTATGTTTACTGGATACAATAAACTTAGTTTGGAATGCAGAGAATCTATATGGCAGGTATATCTAGGTGCAGATCAAGCTCCTGGATTAAATTAATTGGTTAATATAACATGTTTTTTTACAAATGAAATGAATTTTATTAGTAACATGTTTACAATATTTTTCTTATTTAACATATAATTTGTTAGGACATTATTATTATTTTTTGTATTTATACATATTTATATAAAAGAGAATATATATTTATATGTATATAAACTTACATCTTAACGGAATTAATTGATTACTGACATCATTGAACATGTGATCATTATTTTATTATATAAAGTGCTTTAGTGTCTGGGTGAGTTGTTTCTGATGAAGTTCACGTTAAATAAAGTGAATGAAAGAGCTAAAGATTGGTGTTCCGTACTTTATTCAGCTGATTTGGATTAACCTTGGAAGTGTGTTTTATTTAGTTTCTATTTGTGGAGTTTTCTTTGTTTTCTTGTGGTTTTGGTTTCGAGGTTTGGTTCATTTGGCTTTTTGCAAGTATGTCACAGGACACACTACTCAACTTATCCATTCATCCAGTCCCAGATGGTTTTGCTCAATTTTCAGAGCAAATAACAAGTGTGATAACTACAGCTATTCAGAAGGGGCTTGAAAAAGTAACTGCTAACAGCGTTGCATTTTCTGAAAGCCAAAAAGAACATAGTTCTAGTCGGACGGTTTTATCTAATACACCGGATACAGAAGGAGACGACGATACATCTGGTGAGCCTTTGGCGGGTCCGAATAGTGTATTGGATTATATTTTACAACATTCTATGAATCCTTTTGTGAACATTACAAATGGTGAAGCGACTGATTCAGTGAGTATAGATACGGATTTAAATTCAAATTCATTATCTATTCAAAAGAATTGTAAGCAGAGTATATATGATTTAGAAAAATTGACCTTGAAATACGTTATGTTAGACATTGAAATCAGCTATTTAACTGAATGCATAAAAAGGAAATGTGTTCCACAGGGACTGAGAACCAACAAATTTCCAAACTGTGTCAATTTTGGAGACAGCTTATTCAACGAACTAGTTAACATGTTTAATGACTTTGGTATCAAAATGATGATTACACTAACTGAACATTATACCAAGCAAGTGCAAACTATTAAAAATCAAATGATTGACTTGGATAAAAAGGTCAAAATTTTTTCATGTTTTCCAATGTTCAACAATCTATATTGTGGTATAACAGCAAAAGCGGACAGACAAAGAGCTACAATAGTGGCCAGGAAACAAAAGAAGTTCAAGTGTGACATTTTAGCTTACGCAAATAAGACTGCATACACTGTGAATAATAAATTTTCAACAGTTCATGATTGTGATACAAACAGTAACTGTGTTAACAATGTTGCTAATGATAACAACAGTGTAAGTTGTGTAAATGTAAGGCTTGACAACAATAATGTAAAAGACATAACTGGTACCAACAGTAATGTTAACTGTGTTAACTGTGTAGGTTCGTCTAATGATTCGAATGTTGAGACATCGAATGTGCATTCAAATAACAATGGTGCTACAAATAACAACAGTAGTGAAGGAGTAGCTAACACTGTGCCTTTTTTGGTGGGCAAACAAGGGAACAAGAGGGCACCTACTTGGTCCAAAGTGGTGCAGAACAAGCCCAAAGGCAGGGTCAGGAACAAAAAGAGATGGTAGAAGAAAGTAGCTTTACTAATTATGATATACAGATTCATAATTTATCTAGTATAGCTCTTTCACTTCCTACAATAAACCTTCTCAAAAAAGGATTTTCTTTTATTCCTACTAATTCCTTTAATTTAGCCAGGACTATTATTGATTTTAGACTTGCTTTGAGGAATTTAAATTTGAAATATATTATGCAAGACATCAACTGCACAATGCCATCTATGGGCCTGAAAAAAGCAAGTACTTATAATCCACCATTAATAGGCACATTGCAAGTATTTCAAAATATGTGTGAAGAAGCTATTAGAGATATCCAACCTGTGAAAAATGTTAACAACTTGAATGAACTAGAAACTAAGGCCATGAAGGAATTAAGAGAAAATAGTCAAATAAGATTGATGAAAGCGGACAAGGGGGGTAAGATAGTTATCATGGATAACAGTCAATATAATGAGTTTATGGAAAACTTGTTACAAGATAAAAATACATATCAAAAGGTATATTATAGTTTCATTCAGCGAAGTTTTTTAAGACTGGACACATGCTTGTTTGATATGTTCTGTCAAGGTGAGTTAGACTATCAAAGTTATAGTTTTCTACAAGTAGAATATCCAAAAATGGCTGTATTGTTTGGTATTCCTAAATTACAGAAAAATATTTCAAATCCCCCCTTTAGGCCCATCATATCAGCCAATAAATCTAAGACTGAAACTCTTTCTCTTTGGTTGGACTATATTTTAAATCCAATTGTTCAGAGTTCCAACCATTACTTAAAAGACTCCTGGCATTTGCTTGAATTATTAAGAGATTTAAAACCATCTAATAAAGATTTTTGTATGGCATCATTAGATGTTCAATCACTATATACCTGTACTGACCAGGAGACAGGCATTGAATATTTGAGAGAGTACTTATCTAAACACAGTAATTTAAATGACATCAAAATTAATACTGTGTGTACGTTAATGGAATTAGTACTCGACAATAATTTTTTTACATTTAATGGTAATCTTTACAAGCAAATTTCAGGTGTTGCAATGGGTGCAAGAGTGGCTCTAGCATATGCCAATTTAGTAATGGAAAACTGGGAAAGCACCTTTATTGACAATAGTTATTACAGTGAAAATATTATTTTTTACTGTCGTTACATTGACAATTTATTTTTTCTTTGGCAAAATACATTAGATGATTTCAATAATTTTGTTAGCTATTTAAATAGCACCACTAATTTTTTTAAATTTTCAGTAGGTGGTTATGGATCAAGTTTAGATTTTCTTGATCTTAATTTGTATTATGATTCCATAGCTAAACAATTTTTTAGTAAAATATATAGGAAATCAACATTTGCAAATCAGTACTTGCATAAAGAAAGTTTACACCCACTGCATATGAAAATAGGAGTCATTAAGGGACAATATATTAGATTGAGTAGATTGACATCACAAGACACTATTTTCTGTAATGAAATGAAAACTCTGAGAATTTTTTTTCTGGCTAGAGGTTACCAAATATCATGGCCAGAATCTATTGAAAAAGAAGTTGTGGCGTTAAGAAATAATAAAGCTAGTCCTATTTTGATTATCAGTTTGCCATCTTCCACAAGTAATATGTCAGTTATGGATAAGAAATTTTAAAATGCTTTTGTTTTGCCTATTTCTAATGAAATGTGGCTTATTAAAAGCATTATAGTTGACAATTGGAAGATAGTATTAGGCAATCAGGAATTAGTCAAAGTTATAGGTACAAGACCTAATTTTACTTTTAAGAAAGTTGTAAATTTTAAAAGTTTATTAGAGAAAAGAGCTAATTCATGTGATACAACTAGTGAAATTACCATTAATACTAGGGGCACCTATGCGTGCCATCACTGTAAACAGTGTAGATATATTAGTAATTCCTCCTCAGTTTATTTTTCCCATTTAAACATTACACATTGGTCTAAAAAGTATTACACTTGTCATAGTGAAATGGTAGTATATGTAGCCCAGTGCTTGTCATGTCCAAGCTATTATGTAGGGATGACTACAAGATGTCTCAAAAAAAGAATTAGTGAGCACATTTTAGCTATTAAGAAAAAAGACATGACAAATGCACTGGGCAAGCACTCCACTAAGTGTAATAATTTAAAAAAATTTATATTTTCTGTTTTGGACAGTGTGTCTTATGGTATGTTTACTGGAGACAATAAACTTAGTTTGGAATGCAGAGAATCTATATGGCAGGTATATCTAGGTGCAGATCAAGCTCCTGGATTAAATGAATTGGTTAATATAAAATGTTTTTTACAAATGAAATGAATTTTATTAGTAACATTTTTACAATATTTTTCTTATTTAACATATAATTTGTTAGGACATTATTATTATTTTTTTGTATTTATACATATTTATATAAAAGAGAATATATATTTATATGTATATAACTTACATCTTAATGGAATTAATTGATTACTGACATCACTGAACATGTGATCATTATTTTATTATATAAAGTGCTTTAGTGTCTGGGTGAGTTGTTTCTGATGAAGTTCACGTTAAATAAAGTGAATGAAAGCGCTAAAGATTGGTGTTCCGTACTTTATTCAGCTGATTTGGATTAACCTTGGAAGTGTGTTTTATTTAAATATTTCAATGTGTTAGGAAGTTACATTTAGAGAGTTTTTTTTTTCTTGATAAGGCTAAGCGACATGTTGTGAATAATAAATTTGGAGGCTGTGAGTGAGGATGATAGTTTTTATTCTTGCACATCAGATATATTTGATGGCAAAGAGAGTCCTAATGCATATTGTTTGTTGGGCACTGCAAATGAAAATGTTAAGAGTAGATTTATTCCACCTTATAATAATGAATGTGTTAAACATTTCTCACAAATGGTTAACTTTGCTATTGAGCAGTTGTTTGCTGAATTTTATAAGAACAAATCTGATATACAGTATACTTTGACTAAGAATGAATGGGCTGCTTTAAAAGATTTGGCAGAGAGAAAAGACCTGATTATCAAGCCAATGGATAAAGGCAATAAAATAGTTATCTTACATTATTCACAATATTTATGTATGTGTTGAGATCATCTAAATAATAATATAGTGTATGAAGTTAGTGATATTAATGTTTATAAAAAAGCTATGCAAGATTTTTCTAGTTTAATGGAGAAAGGTTGCCATTTAAAGTATTTTATTAGAAGTGAAGTGGACACAAAATTTAGTTCTAAAGGTTGCAACTTGGCCACACTTTATTGTCTACCCAAAGTCCATAAGGACAGTAGTAATCCCCCAGGTAGACTGATTGTGTCCACGACTCTTTTCTTCAAAATATTGAAAAGGTATCGCATAATTTTTTGTTGCCTTATGTTGAGAAGCTCTCATCCTATATTAGGGAGTCTTCTGATTTCCTTACTAAAATATCTAGAACTAAATAGAATCCGAATATGTATTGGATTTCTTTGGATGTCAAAAGCTTATATACTAACATCTGAAGAATTCTGTGAATTCTATGCACGTCTTTCTGTTTATCTTGCTGTTAGTTGCATTTACATGCATGCACACCACAGTATATTAACTCTTAGTATGAACAGCTACTTTTAAATACTGGATTGTACTAAGTACACTAAATACATGGAGGCAAACTGCTTCAGTAAACTGCTTTAGTTAGTACGACATTTCTGTTACATTTGACTTTTGGTTCTACAAAGACACAACACATATGCTGTCAGCTCTCTATAGTAAATTCCCAAAGTCTATTTAAGCATAGTTACATTTACACCAGAAGATCTGGTATTTTTCCGGAGTCTAATGTAAAACAGTTCTTTCTTTGTATAACAGTTTTTCTTTGTTCTTCTAATTTATGATTTGTCCTTG
This sequence comes from Protopterus annectens, assembly GCF_019279795.1. Lineage (NCBI taxonomy): Eukaryota > Metazoa > Chordata > Ceratodontiformes > Protopteridae > Protopterus > Protopterus annectens. Next base: position 751,636,605 of record NC_056734.1, read on the forward strand.
ATTCTTTGGTCCAGGAAATTCAGTCTTGCATTATCTGAAACTTAGTGTTCCAGCACTATCTTGCTTGAAGTTACTTCGATGTACTTTTAGCTTTACTTTATGGATGTCCTTGCAGCTGCCATCTACGTAGTTATTTTTACAGACTTTGTTTCTCAATAACATACTTCTTCACATGGATGCCAAAAATCTATTTAAGCTATCATATGTTTGCCAGCACATATACTACTTTCTATTTTTTAGCATTTATATTATTCTAGATTAACCCTTTATATTTCATACTATTTTGCAGCTTTTTATTCAAGCTAATAATCATACTAGCAACAGTTTGAAAAGACAGTGGTTGGGATTCACTAATCCACCGTGTAAGACTAACTAAGTCTTACACGGAAACTGCAGTCTAAGAGTATGATGTCAGCCCGTCATGCATATTCATGAGAGCGCGCTGACTCAACTCTAAGGCTAACATGGAGCATGCACGAGTGCACAGGGCGTGTCAGACTGCCGAGCAGTCCAAATATCCATGCCCCTGCAAGTGTCTAAACTGCAAATGTCAACTGAAATGAGCGAGTCTGCTCAAATGTCTACATACCCAACACTACACTCCCCCACATTCTAAATCCCTGTACAAGTTAAAAATGTAAAGCGTACCTTTTTTTTAAATTATTCCCGACATAGCTGCCCGTATTTGCGCGGGTATGTGCGGGTTTGCCCTTTGCTTAGCTACAGTTAGCAGTGTAGACATCAAAGAGGATAATACACTACTGATATGCAAATGAAGCCAAATAGCAATAACATAGCGGTAGAGCCCTCGCACAAAGAGGAGGCATTCCTGGTTCGAGTCCCACCACTCCCCTCCCTATTTTATGTAGGAAATGTGTGCATAAAAATAACTCTTGACATTTACCTTTTAAATCCCAGTAAAATGCATTGAAATGGCCTATGCATTAGTGAACGATATTTTATATATATATATATATATATATATATATATATATATAAGAAGGTGGAATGGTCATGCATACTGATAAATGCATAAGTAACGTATCTTAAGCAATGTGAAGCACTGCTAAGCAAAGTCCACTAGTATTAAGCACAGTGAAGTATAATTGCTCAAAGCTCAGCACTGCTTTAACTGGTGCAATAGTTTTGTGCGGAGCTACGCATCGTGCCAACTAGCGCAAACACAACATGTTTGCGCGGAGCTGCGCACCGCGCTAACTAGCACAATGTTGGGCAATGTCGGCCAGCGTAGAGCAACTACCTATAGCTTAGCACTGCTTTAACTAGCGCAATAGTTTTGTGTGGAGCTGCGCACCGTGCTTACTAGCACAACGTCAGGCAACGTAGGGCAACATCGAGCAACGTTGGGCAAAGCTGAGCAAAGTCGGCTAAACACAGCTACACCTCCTATCCGGTCTGGTCAGTAGTAAAATAAAAAGCAATGACAGGCCTCGAACCTGGGATACTGCGCACCATAATCACAGTACTAAACACTAAGCCATGACAGCTTTAAATATGGATGCATTTCCAACACACTCATATATAACAATGGAAGTTTACCCATTGCTAAGCAGGTTTGCTCTTAGCTGAGATTTTTCAAAACAGGCCAATCACAAATAAGTGTGGGAAATGAGGCATATTTAAGCTCCATAGGCGGGAATAATTGCCATAACTGGTTGTAGCTCCCATCTACAGGGCATTGAGGAGTCAAAATATATGGTTTGGCTCCTCGTCCATCATCATGATGCAAGACTCCTGCAGAGCCAGTTTCAGGGCACTGAGTACAAAGCGGAAGCCCGGAACCATTTAGCACATGATCTCACCAGTGCCACAGGCGTCCCTTGGACTGGTGAGCAGGTCAGACACCACCATGCAGACCTGAAGAGATGCAAGGAGGACCGACTGAACCAGTGGATACAGGAGGCCCGTGGAATGGCAAATGCCCCACTACTGAGTATGTAGCCATGGAATGAAGTATGTAAGAATTGCTATTGTAGTCTATATTATGGATAGGTATGTCTCAATATCCCTTCATTTACTTCACAGCTGCAGGTGTCCCTGCTGTGATTCAGAAAGCCTATGCAGATAGGCTGCTAAGGCTGTGCCATCAGGCAGGTTAGTAATTATTCTGCATGTGTGATCATATAAAAGAAGTGAGAGAGCCTGAAAAAGAGTGTTGTAACCCATTAATAAAGGTATAAAAAGTGTGGAATAACTTCTCTGCATGTACTGTTATATAAAATAAGTGAGACAGCCTGAAAAGGTGTTGTAACCCATTAATAAAGGTATAAAAAGTATTGAATAAAAGACCTCTGCATGCACTGATATATCAAATAATTGAGAGAGCCACTAGAAAAGTGTGTAATGTAATTAATAAAGGTATAATTCCTGGAGTGTGTCTGTGTCACTTACTTCGATATGTTGTTGTACCCTTGCATAATAGAAATAGTACTGCTGTATTAAGTGCAGTCAACCCACACATGGGTAGGCCCATATAAAGTGGATGAAGGGAGTGCCAGTAGCTGTTAAGCATATATACAGTCCTCAACTGTCGGTTAATGGCCGGCATGTACAGGTTAATCTGGCACATGCGTAGCTTGTTATTGTGTTCCCCAGAAATGTCAGTATACTGCTAGAAATGTAGGGGGCTGTTAACATATACCTGATAATGTCACCTGAACACATCCAGATATGTAGATACATAAATATAAATGAAAATATAAATATGTAGCAGTAACATCTGCATCCAGGAGAGTTTGTATATCAGATACAGGTCAGGTATATCAAGAACTAGCAAAACCCATTTCACAATTTAACGGACATTGCCTAGTGTAATAATACATGTAGGGGATATTTAACTGCAGTCAATAGGAATGTAGTGTAAACTATAAGTATAGATAAGTTGTTAATGGAGGTATCTTTTTACACCCTACTGTATGTGCATAAACAATGCAATTCCACACCTGAATGGGTATGTCTAATCTCATAACATTTGTTGGGACACATGTCCTATTGGTTTATAAATATCTGCATTTACTTTGATGCATGTGCCCTGTTCGCATACCACAATCTTGGTGGCCTGTTGCCACCAATCAATCCTGCATGCTGTTGGAATGTCCACAGTTGATCTATATATGCATGTGTCATGCTTGCTGTTCAGCTGTTGGAACTCTGGTGTGTTGGGTTAATGGGAATACTAGTGTATGCTGTTACAACTAAATTGGAATGCTGTTGGCTATTACTAACCCATATTGTCATTAAATCCTCCTAAACATAGAATGTATGGGAAGGCCGGTCCCAGTGGACCCACCTGTCCCACCTCAGCTGGTGATGACACCTGGCACCAGCAGTTCCGGTGCCCAGCCCGGGACCTCTTCCTCCGTTGGTCCTATGCCACCTTCAGGTGGAAGCGATGCAGGGGATGGGGCTCATCCCCCTCGTGCAAGTGTGGGTGGAGGAGGGCCACCTATCACCCTCTGAACAGACCGGGTTGTGGTGAGTAGGGAGATCCAGCGTTCAGTCACTGATCCTCTATGCCAGCTCGAGGCAAGAGTGATGTGACTCATGGGTGAGCCTGCCCCTCCTACGCAGCCCCCAGCACAGCCACCCTCCAGGCTGTGAAGGTGCAGTGGTGACTGCCCATGGGTGGGGATCTCAGTTCCACTGTTGCCATCTGTGTGCTCATGGGCTTGCGATTTCCAAACACCCTTCCCCGTCAATGGTGTTCACCCACCCCATGTGTCATACTCTGCCCCTGTATGCATCTTGTTTGTCTTGTCTGTTTACCTCCCCAACCTTCCTCTCAAAATATACCTACTTCCCCTACCCCAAATTCCACTCTCACCTGAAAAAAAAAAATTGGCAATCTGCTCCCCAAAAAAAATTACGCCCCATACATAGCTGCCCATTTCGCACACATGTCCGCAGGACACAAACTGAAATTTAATTGGCAGTGCAACATACTTTGTTGTCCTCACCCCTCTCTCAGGAGTGGAAGGTTTCAAATTTCCATTCAAATTACTAGTAAATGCACAGCTGTTGCTGTTAAGAAATGAGCAGCTATGGACCTTCCCTACACCCGTCCTGCGCATCCTGAGCTGTTTTCCCTACTGTCTTTCCCTCTTTGTGCCCCTTTTTCACCACTTTCCTATCTTCCCATTTTCTTTTCTTTCAAAGAAATGAGCACGGGGGTTAGCGGGAGTAAACACTTTTAAGCAGTAGTTAGCAGGTTTGCGCGAGTGTGTGCCTGTGTGCGCTTGTGTGCACTTAGCTAAGCTTGTGTGTGCTTAGCTAAACATTACGCAAACCCGCTTACAACTGCTTAAAAGTGCCTTAGTCACTCTGTATGTCAGGGCCCTTGTTCTGCTCAGCAGCAAAATAAAATACCTCTATCAGTCTCGAACCCCGGACCTTGTACACACTAAGCTGCATGAAGTACCACTGAGCAATGGTAAACATACAACAAATTGGTGCTGAAACCAATATATAATGCATCAGAATGAGTGAATGTAAAGGCCAAATAGGAATGCCATAACACAAATCCTGTTCTGTGGATCTTTACCAGCAGTTCTTGTGGAATTGCATTACATGACTGTGAAAACAGAACCAGACATTCTAGCATGAAATAATGTTACAGCAGCACTTTACAACCCCCACACAGTATTATAGCAGGACAAACACTAGCATATCTGATTAGGGTAGAGGCCATACTTCCCAACTGTGACTAATTTCCAGGCATGTCCCTGATTCCTAGACAGTTTTTAGTTGTGTTCCGCTGAATCCTACTGAAAGCTACTGAAGTTAGGCAAAAAGGTGGTGAATTACACTTAATGAATAATGACAAAAAGTAAGAGTTAGACACCACTTGTACTTCAGGAAATGTATATTAATCCATATGCTCTGGTTCTCTCAAAGTCTCAACCTAATGTTTCTAATATTGTAAAGGTGTACCTCACTTCGACCTACTTTACCCTGAGTCTGTTCAAATATGCACCTGAGTGTTTAAGAGGCCTGGCACAGGCAGAAACACACAGGCATATCAGCTATTCTGCTGTTACACACTGTGCAAATAGCTTTGGAAGGAGTTACAGAAGCATACCCATATGCAGGAATACAACACTGAAATACCAAGGGATGTAGCCATGTACTGGTAGCAACCAACTGTGACAATGCCATTGTTCCAGTACTGAAAATACCGGTGTGGTGCACAAAGAATAACAGGCTAACCTCTGGCTACCATCTGGATAGGTCCTCAGTTGGGAGCTACGCAGACAGACTACTTGTCTTGGTAAACTAACAGGTACACAGCAACCCTTTAAGTCCAGCAAGATAAAGTTCACACATTAATACATAATGCTCTCTGTCCTACTGCACCCCTACCCAAATGTAAAATAAACCTGTGTGTTCAGGGTCTACCAAGGATGTAGGTAGGCATACTCAGTACAGAAATTTATACAGTTTCCTTGAGCAGCCTGTGCTAATTTCAACACTAAAAAAGCACAAACTGTTCAAAAGTGAGTGAATAAATATTCACACTATAGCAGTTCACAAACAGTTCATGTGCCAAATGAATACATCTCAATAACTACTTTTGTATGGCAGTAAATCGTATAAGTAGAAAAGAAACTACATACTCCCATGTATCTTGTGTTAGCATATGTAGGGGTGAGTACAATTCTACACTGACAACTGTGCAGTGGAAGTGGCAACATTCAGGTCTGAGTACAACAATTATATCACTGGCTACACCCCTAGCTTCAAATATAAGAACTATACCAACCTGCTGACTTACACAACGGTCTCCACAGCAAACAAGCATGCTGGAAAGTTGAAAGGACTACGCCTACCTGACATAGCAATTTATAGCATTGGGTTGCTATGACAGTGAGTAATGCAATTACCACACAGCAGGCTACATGCGATTACCAAATGGTGGCCACCAATTGGTGCAGAGGCCATCACATGCACATGTGCAGATACCTATAAAAGCAGGCTGTACCTGCTGGCCACACATGCAATCATCCCATTGCAGATGGTGCGAGAGAGAGAGAGAGAGAGACACAGAGACAGAGAGGGTGAGAGAGAGACTCACACCCCCACCCACACCAGTGGAATAAAAATAAATAAATAAATAATAAACTAATAAAAAAAAAAATAAATAAAACATAAAAAGAAAAAATTAATTACATTCAGCCAAAAAGACAGCTAACTGAAAAATACGAACTCATACAAAGGAAAGGTATGTAACAGATATGTATTTACTGGCATGTAGTAGATGTATTTGAAGACCACTCTACATACTTTGAAACATCAATATGTGGCAGCAGTACATATCTATGCACAGATGCCCTGCATAACTATTGCCATGGACAAATCAGTGTGTAGTTGTGTGCAGTGGGACATTACTGTGATATATGTAGCTCATCATTAAATGTCAAACATCTGAACCATGTTATCTGTGTTCTGTACAGTAGTGTGGACAATGTCTGTTTGGGGAAGTAGTGCATACAGCTATATAACCATGGATGTGACAGAGTAACAAATGCATGATAGTCATATCAACATGTAGCTTAGCACTGGCAACAGCTGTACCAGGCTAGTATGGTAATTTAGCATTTGCAGCTATATATACACCCCCTCTAATATTACTGTGTGCTCACATGTGACACCTGTTCATGTTGCAGCAAGGCCCAACAGGTCAGCTGTGAGGTACATGGACTTACAACAGTGTGGTCCTTGTGTGTGTATGGAACACACATATGGAGAGATCTGTCTGTGTCAGATATATTAGCATCTGTACATGTGCATAGAGCAAGGGACATACTGCAACTGTTTGTGAAAGGTGGATATATATATATATATATATATATATATATATATATATATATATATATATATGTTGTTGAAGGGTGTTATGTGCATATTTCTATATAGGTTGTAGTGTGTGGCAAGCCAGACAGCATACAGTGCTGGTATATGACATGTGGTGGTTGAAGGCTGTGGGTATGATTCGTCAGGTTTGCAGTGTTGCAGCCAGTGAGGCCTGCTAAGGCTACATGGGCTGAGAACACCTTCAATGCATTCTGCACAACACTGTGCAATATTATGACATAACTGTATACCTCACAATCTTCCCATACTCAATATTCCCACCATGAAAGGTGGACTGTATATGTGCCTATATGTATATCAATATGTACACCAATGGATGTTTATATGTATGTGTGTGTATATACATATATATATATATATATATATAGAGAGAGAGAGAGAGAGAGAGAGAGAGAGAGAGAGACAGGGCCTTATTTACTGCAACAGATGCCTGGTGACAAATCCATGGACTCAAGCTCAATGTTGACACTGCATTGGCATCCCTCCTTGCAAAAACTCAGTACCCATTAACTACCACATAGGTGGTAGTCTACTTAACACTGAAGGTGTGATAAGAGACCATGGGACACAGGTGGACAGTAGTCTCCCCTTTGATTGTCACAGTGCCCCACTAGTCATGTAACCTGTCTACGTAGCACATGTAATCACAAAAGGTGTGTCATCCAGGGAAGTATAGGTCAGTGTTCCCCTCTACTCCACACACATAAAGCCCATTATAGAGTACAATGCCCCATGTGGTATGTACCTCACAAGACATCTACAGTAACTGGAAAGGACACAGACATACCTCACAAAGAGTAATACCGGCCTCAACCAGATGCCCTATGCAGACCGTCCCACAAAACTACAGCTAGACTGTGTCACATACCGTCTACCCAGAGGTGACCTCTGCCTAATATGCAAAGCTATGTGAAACCCAGAGCTGGTGGACATGCTCCACATAATCAGATCACAATCCCTACGAGCTACAACGCTCTAGGGACCTAAACCTTGTCACCTCAATAGACAGCACATGCTGGAGGGATAGATCCCTATCTCAGAGACATCCCATACCCTGGCACAAACCACCAATCAATAGAAATCGAAGCTCCTAATTAGCAGTCATCATATATAAACCTGATGATTGTATATGAGATAGGAAATACACCCCGGGAATCACCGCTGTAGCTCTGCTTCACAGGGCCACGTGAAATGAAATTACCTGTGTGTCAAAGGCCAGGGTAGCATATGGCTAGACATCTATAGGTCCTAGGGCCAATAGCCTATAACCTACCTATGAACCGATACACACCCACATGTACTTGTTGCAATAATTGCTTTGTGAGGTTGACTGAGTGTGATGGTGAATGTGTTGGTGAATGTGTCAGAGTTCTGTATATGTCTGATAGCTAAGTGGGAAACTGTTTCTGTCATGGTATTTAGTGTCCTAGCTGTGATCCCAGCAAAAGATGTGTATACTATTGCTAGGCACAAAAATCAGTATGACAGACGGTCTGACGTAGTGTGTTGGTGTCGACTGGGGTGTCCCATTGTAGGCTGCAGCAGTACATGTATGCTTATTGAATGTTACTGCTGGTGAATCCAACCCCTGAATGAACTGTAGTACTACCTGAAGCTGTATGCCTAAACAGCACAGTATGGTGTATGTACACATGTCCTGGAACCACTGTTTTGTTTGTTCCCCGTAGTCCTCCAGATGACATACCTCAGGCATAAGGTCTTGTAACTGTTGACACACAGTACTGTATGGTATGCAGGTAAAGGTCATGTGTGTTGTCATACCTTTGTGTCTGGTATGTATGTCTGATGTGTGTGTGTGTATGCCTGTACCATGGCCTTGGTCATATGTGTGTTACAGGATACAGGTGCATATCTAGCAACATGTAGAGTGTAATACAGCAGTACGCCACTTATATTGACGAATGAGCACATATGATAGGCAGGGGTTTGCCATCAATGACTAGTGTGGTATACTGGTAAAACTGTGACTGGTCTTTACAATCATTGCAATGGATTACATGTTACGTTATGCATTAGCTTGATATATACCCCCTGTGGCTAGGTGGTGCATTGTGTCTCATACAGTGTGCCATGTACTGATGTATAGTCTTACATACTGGTTTATCTTTGTTGCTGTGCAAAACATGGTTTGATATATAGAGTGTGCCAGGCACTGTCAGGCAGTTGTGGGTTGAGCACTGATATTTGGTATTGAAATTGTGTATCCTTTGACAGGCAATAGGTTGCTATATATGGCAGTTAAATGATATCTGTACTTTAGAATATTAAGTGTGCTACTTGATTTGCTCACACATATTGTTTCATTGTCTTCCAGGGTCATATCCCACCATCCTAATCCCTCATACAGCCCAGCAGAGGATGAAGTAATAACAGACACCATGGTTCAGTGCTACACCATGCTGTTCTCAAGAACCAGCCAGGACCAGCATGAGCGGACTGCACTGTGGCAAGATCTTGTCCGTAGGGTAAATGACATAGGCATGCATAACCGGACATATGAGCAGGTATGCCATCACTGCAGTGATTTAATTAGACATGTCCGGCAGCATGCGTCTGATATCCGTAGACAACAGCTTGCCACAGGTGGTGGGGAAGCCATCCATCCCCCCCTCAACAAAGTGGAGGAGCTGCTCCTGAGCCAGGTGGCTCCTGGCCAACAACAGCAGCAACAACAACTAACATGCGTCATCATGGAGACCGGAGCCATCCTGCAAGTTGACATGGAGCGTGCAGGTAACATGGCATAGCTGTACACTACTGTTACCTCTATTGGTATATCATGCTTATGTGAGATGTGTAGTGTGTAGTTACAAGATGTGGTGCCTAGTGTTGTGCAATAATAATAAATCGGAATATAATATGCAGGCCTGTGACTGTCAACAGTTGTACTACTGTAAGATTGCAAACACACAGTAGCAATGCCACAGTTGTTGCCACTGACAAACTGTCTCATATCCTTGTAGGTCCCTCTGGTGTGACAGCAAGGCAGCAGACCCATGCTGGTGAGTGTGTTCTACATTTATTATTGCTAATTAAATGTGCATGTCATAGGTGAGGTGTAGGCCATGTACACGTCACACACCAGCGCATAATGCATGCTGTGCATGTTTGCTGTGAGACTATGCACATCTCAGTAACATGAGTAGCTAACTCAAACACATGCAATACACAGAGCATCCCACACAATTGTGGCAACACTGTAGTGGACATTGGATAAGCAGAATCGATACACATGCACACAACACACACAACTATGTCATACACAGTACACGTTAACATGCTACACATGGCATATTCAGACACACTCTGTAAGGTCACACTTCAGTATCCCAAATGTCATCCACACAGCACACATAACATACCTGAGTGGTAGAGTCCTCTCATGTGGCTGTGCGACACTCTTCAGCACATAACACATTCATGTTAGGCAATGCCCCCTACTGTGCACCTTACGAACCCATGTAACAACTGGCCGTGAAATGGTGAATGTAGCCATGGTACTGCAGTTCAGGTACAGCATGCTATGAGCTGGTCTGGCACACATTAGTAGCCTTGAGTGACCACATGATGCTGCATGATGATGTCACATGGTACTACACCACATCCAGTTACAGTGGCCACAGTACTACACATATCATTAATTGCTATGCATCTCAATGTTGTGTGTGTGCAAACAATATGCACCGATACACAATATGCATAGCAATCATCATTTGTACAAAGTGACACACATGTCTTGCAATACTATTGAGTGTATAGGTCACATGACACACATTGTGTATGTGTGATGTTTAATGTTGCAGTTGTGTGGTAGCATGCCATGTCATGCTTGGCACTGGCATGTCCACAATATGTCCTACACTCACCATAACCACTGAAAATGGCTATGTTGAGCAATGGTATTCCATCAGGTATACATGCACCACTCATCCTGTGTGTATACATAGCATGCATGTGCTAAACCTGTGTCCACAATTGTCTACTAAAGATACAGATGCTATAATCAGAAATGGATATCTATGTGACACACTGATACACATCCAGCCATGGTATGTATACCTGTGAGTGATGGTGCACAGGACATTGCAAAGCTGTTAATACCTGCACAGCAATGTTGTGTCCATGTACACATTGCTTTCCAGGGTGAGGCCAATAACTGAACAAAACACACATGCATCAAAGCCATGTATACTGTTATTAGCAAGGGCTGTCTACACTCACACTGCATGCTGTTGAGCAACACACATCCTGCCTGCTGTCACGTTTGATATAAATGTTTGGCTTGTGATACTATACCCCACCATCACATGCTATTGAGTATGTTCTGGATTGCTGATGGTGTGTGTGTGTGTGTGTGTGTGTGTGTGTGTGTGTGTGTGTGTGTGTGTGTGTGTGTGTGTGTCTGTTGTAGTGAGGAGTGTATATGCGTGTGCATGTGTGCATGTATTCATGTGTTCATGTGTGCATGTGTGCATGTGTGTATGTGTTCATGTGTTTATGTGTGCATGTGCATGTGTGCATGTGTGCAGACATCATGTACAGGTTGTAAAGTGTGTTTCCTGTCTCCCTCTCACAGGTGCTGATTTTGGGCTGGTTCACTGCAGCAGGGAAACTGATGTCACTGAGCATGATAGTGATAATGATGATAGTTGTGTTGAGGCACAGGCATGTTTGCCAGGGTCTGTCGTTGAGCCAACAATCGACAGTACACGTGTCCACCCCATCCATGCACACAGTCATACTGCCAATACATCCATCACCAATGCCCTTAGCTGAGGGACAGCATACAGCCGGCATTGGCCAGGACAGTGTGGTATCTATGGCACTTGCATCCCAGCACAGCAGCCATACCCAGATGTCTGGAAGGGTACCACATAGGCAGATGTCCAGGGGTTCTCGTCGAGCACTGCTGGCCATCATGCCACTGGCAGACGTGCCACAGGTCTAACAACCTTGCGCATGTTCCAGGCTGTCATGCAGGCACAGGCATGTATGGAACGGTGCACCAGACAGAGACTAAGAGCACAGAGGGCACATAACACCGCTTTAAATGACAGTATCCATGACCTAGCAGGTGCCATCCGTAATTACACTGAGGTCATGGATAGACGTTGGGGTGAGACATTAGATGTCCTCCTCAATGTCATGTCCATGTGTCAGGACAGTGTGGGACGGGTGAGATGTCGACTTGGATGTATGCCAGCAACATCAGCAGCTGGCAGTCACCACAGATGTCCCTCAAGTCACAGCCGCTCCCATAGTGCCAGTACCAGCCCCAGCAATGTTGGAGCTGGGCTGTCCATAGACCGTCCTAGAAGACCACGTGCAAGTGGCTCTAGACAGTCCCAGCAGGGACCTGGGTCCAGTGTACATCCATCTACCTCTGGGGATAGCACCCAGTCAGGCTTAGTACCTAATAATGTCAGTAGCAGCCCTGCCAGGCACAGGTACCTTATCCGTGGCCAGAGACAGTGATCTGTAAAGCCTGGCAGGTACAGTCTGTGCCTGTCCCACAAATACCCATATATGGCAGCCACATGGTGGAACTGTCTGCATGCAGACACACACACATAAGCAAGACACCTATGGCTACCACATACACGCACACATTACATCAACATTGGCCCATAGCAGTACTCTTGGCCCTCACACACACACACACACACACACACACACACACACACACACACACACACACACACACACACATACATGTCAATTGTATGGTTCACTGTAGGCCTCTGGCAAACCAACTACATACCCTGTGCATATGATGAATCCTGTGCCACCTCCTGTCATCTGTGACATCGATGCAGGAACAGGCTACCATGGTGCTGATGCACAGGGTGACTTTATAGCAGTATAGCAATGTTAGCATGTTGTCAGCAGTAGAGTGTAATGATATGCTTGAAGGTGTGGCTGAGCAGGCATGATGCATGTGAGCTATGATTGTCAATGTAGTAATGTTTACACCAGTGTTAGTTCCAATAGTGTATTGTCCGCCCACGTGCCAGTTGGCTGATGTGTGTAGTATTGGCAGCATGTGTTAGAGAGTGGACAGTATGTGTGGGATGTGTGTGGCACAGATTTGCAGGTGTACATTTGTGAACATGGTGGAGGTGCACTGTCTGCATGTATGTGCATAGTGGACACATGGGCAGGGTGACATGCCCTGTATTACACAGTAACACCCCATAGTCTCGATTGGTGGCCAGTATGCAATGTACTACACACATTTTGGAACTTGACTACACGTGTGTATGACATGGTTAGACACTGTGCTGTGGGTGATACTGTTACTATCTATCACTGATTTGCATTCTGGTAGTATACACAACTTGAACAGCCTGACCATAACCAATCGTTAGATGATGTCTTGACAACTGACGCACAGATGTAGGACACACAGTAACATTTGTACACTTCAGGTACTCTACTATGCCAGTAACCAGTGGTATTCACCTGCACCCATTACTGAGACCACTACTGTTTGGCATATAGCTCTCTTAGGTACAAGCAATCACAGTAGGGATATGTCCGTCCACATGTGGTAATGCATACTGTGGCCTATAATGCATTCTCCAGATGACACACACATCCTCCACAAGGGTATCACACAGACAGATCCCTGTTGTCAAACCCATGCTGTAAAGCTATAAGTCAACCAAAGCATAGTCATCCACCTTTACGGAACATAGTATCCCCACAGTACCACATAGGTAGTAGCTACCAACATGAAGAACAGGTACCGATGTGTACATGCAACCAAGTGGTACGTCATCTGTCCTTCGATAATCACATTTCCAAAGGTATGTTTAAATCCCTCGGTGGATCACATAAGCAATGAGGGGTCTGCATGCATGTCAACAAAGGTTGTTGTACACCTATAATGAATAGCCATCAGTGATAGATCCTGCTGCATTTGAACAGGTCTGACATCTACCTCGGCCATAAACCCTCACTCACACAATTCTATAGAAACCGTAATGAGTGTGTGTGACACAGTTGACCTAGGCCAGGGATCACTGCAGTGGCTGGCCTTGTCACAAGCATACAGATGTGACCTAAGATCTGGAAAGCAGCATCACACTCTTGAAAAGATGACAGATGTGTTCTTGGAGAAAGCTGGGTTCCCACACATGCAATAATTGAGGTCATATGTTTGTATATGTATTTGCCACACAGCTACCTCACATGTGCAATGCACATACTGGTTTCATACTGTAGTAAAAGCAAAACCCACAATCCATTGACTAACAGTCTCACATACATAGAGCACACACACACACACACTTGTCAAGTGCAGGATTCAAACCCCTACCTAACTGCTTTCTGTTACTACAGGAGTACGCATTTACACGACGCGCTATACACATTACTGTGAGTTCTCTTTTCCACAGGTATATTTGTAGGGTGGTGACATCATCAGACCTTACAAAGATTAGTATACCACTTTTAAGGTCTTTGACTACTCTCCAAAAAGGTTGCACCTCTCCAAGGAGATCATATACAAACAGACACACACTTGTCAAGTGCAGGATTCAAACCCCTACCTAATTGCTTTATGTCACTACAGGAGTATGCAGTTACACAACATGCTGTACACATTACTGTGAGTTCTTGCTTCCACAGGTATATTTGTAGGATGGTGACATCATCAGACTAGACAAAGTGGATTACATTAGGTGACAATGGATGGGCTACATAGAAGGAATGTCTGAATACTTTGGCCATGTGATCATCAAAGGAGAGTTCACTATCTAACTGTGTCCCCAGGGCCTTCATGACTTTCTCCATACATACTTGGTGTACCACCTATGTGGTAATTTGTTTGCACTTTGTTTTAGCAAAACGGGATGACTATGCATTCTTTGGCATTCTTGTTGGGGCATTGTTTTGACACCAGGTATCTGTGTCTGTTAGCCCCTTCTGGAGGATGTGTGTGTCAGCCATAGAGTCGATTATGGACCACAGTTAGCAGTCTTCTGCAAACCTGTTCAGCCATACTCTTCCCATGCTTGCCTGTACCTCTGAGCAGTGTCCATTGAACAGGTGGTGTCCCAGGAGCAAGACCTGTGGGATGCCATTTGTTACTGTCTTAGAGTCGGACATGGCACCTGCAACTCTGAACATGTGTGTTTGATCTGAGAGCCACTAGGCCACACATCCTGTGACATAGCTGTTGATGTTCAGGCTGGTAAGCGTGTCCATGATGACAGAGTGGGGAATGGTGTGAAGTTCTTAGTGAGGTCCAGATGGGCTGTGTGGACTACTTTCACCTCCATCTATGTCCTTGGTGACTGTTTGAAGTAAGTCAACTATGTTTAGGAGGCAGGATCTGCCTTTAACAAGGCGAGCTTGTGTAGAGTCCAGTGTCTGGAGGTCCCCAATGTCTCTGTTTATGGGTTCCATGATAATTTGCTCAATAGCTTTGTAGACCAGGCTGAGTAGACATATAGGGCAATGGTTTCCAGGTTCTGTTGTGGCACCCCCTTTGTGGAGCTGGATGACTGCCAGTGTATGCCATTCTTTGTGTACATACCCTGTGGTACGATTGACTCTGGGCAGTGAATGTAGGTGAGGGTGTAGTTCCTTTTGGGCCTAGTGTAAGACGCAGCCTGGGACACCATCCAGTCCCATTGATGCTGTGTTCTTGGCTTTGGAGAGGGCTGTCCTTACCTGCATGTCCATGACGTTTGGGGCTCTGCATCCTTCTGTGATGGACACAGGCCCTTTTGGGGGTGATGGGGGGAGGTTTACACTGAACTTGTCCCCCAGGATGTGGCCATTGAAAGTTGGTTCAGTGTATTCCTTGTCATTTGTCAGTAGCTGACAGCATATTTGCAAGTTGACAAATAAACCAACGAACCTTGGAAACAAACTGTTTGTTTCAACTACTGTCTGCGGAATTGTTGGTGCTTTGTAATAAAGGATAATCTTTCACCAGGATCCAAGGTTCGTTGGTTTATTTGTTACATATTTGCAAGTTGACACCTACATGTCTGGTAAAGCTACGGCAATCTTTGTGGTTGTTATTCTTACAGTCCTTGGCAATTTGTCTTTTGACAGTGTCCTTTAATTATTTTATGAGCAATCATTGCTTCTTCCTAATAATGATCAGTGATGCCTTTCCTTTAGTGAAGTTGGCTCTATCGGGTGTTAGTTTCCTCTTTCTGTTGTCTAGCTTATTTATGGCCCATGACCACCAGATTGTTTTCTTATTTTTGGAGTAGTGCATCTTGGTTTTATTTGTGATGTCTCGATCCATGCATCCCTGTAGATGCTCATAGGATGCACTTGTAACTGATTTGGCAGATTGTATACCATCCTCCTATTGCAAGACGTCTTTGGAACTTTCCACTTTTGTCTTGGGACGTGTGCAGTTTGCTTTTGAAAATGTCTTCACGGTGGTTTCATTGGCTGGGTGGGGGGGTGGGATGTGGATGTCCAGTGTGATTACTTTATGATCTGATATTACCAGCGAGGGTTTTATATCTGTTGTGGAACACTGGTACCCCATGTTGGTGATGATCATGTCCAGTATGGTGTCACCTCTAGTGGCCATGGTGACCAGCTGTTCCAGGGTGTTAGAGCTTTTAAACACTAGGAAACATTGGGCAAAGGACGTTGCACACATGTAATTCTCCCACTCAATGTTTGGGTAGTTGTAATCACCTCATATAATGTTGTTTGATAGGACCTTGATATTTTCCACTGTTCTCAGGAATACTGAGTGAGGTTCCTGTGACAAGGTAGGTGATCTGTAGCAGGCTACAGTCTGATGAGCAGCTTTGACCAATCTTAGTTGCACTTGCATGGTCTCCAAGGCCTCATGCTGTGCCACTAACCTGGAGGTGTGGGTATCCATAAGGTAAATGTGTACACCCCTTCCTTTTGTATTTCACTCGTGGTTTTGGGTCCAAAGGTCAGAGGGATTGTGAGTGTTTTACGTGGAGCTTGTCCAACAGCTCTGCGTTTCACATAGCTTTGTATGTTAGGCAGTGAACACATCTGAGTAGGTGATATGCAAGGGAGTACTGATGGAGCATTTTGAGATAGTCTGTGTATGGCATGTATTTCAGGCCACTAATGCTCTTTGTGAGGTATTGCTGCAGGCTTTCCAGTTGTTGTAGTTGGCTTGTGAGGTACATAGCAAAAGTGGTGTTGTACTCTATTATAGTTCTAGTGAGTGATGAGTAGTGGGGAACAATGTCCTCTTCTATTCTGCATGAGACACATTTTGTGATGAGGTGTGCCACATAGCAGGGTTACCTGAATACTGTGGGGATGTGATTATCACCATTGTGTCCAGTGTCCACCTGTGACTCAAGGTGTCTTATCACACTTTCAGTGTTAAGTATACTACCGCCTATGTTGTCGTTCTTGGCTATGGAGTTTTTAACAAAGGGGATGACAATGCACCTTTTGGCATTGAGCTGGGGCCCATGGCTTTGACAACAGCCATCTGTCTGTCTCAGTGAGGCCCTTTTGTAGGATATCCACATCTTTATTGTTTACAATTATGGTTCCTAGTCTGCATTCCTGTGGAAACTTCATTAGCCACAGACCTTCCATGTTAAAGTTTACTTCAGGGAAGTACATACTAAACAGGACAAGACACAGGAATGGACCTTGTGGTACTGCACTCATCACTGGTCCAAAGTCATACTTGGAGTCTGCTACTTTCACAGTGTGTGTTCTGTCAGTAAGCCTGTTGGCAGCACATCTTGTGACATAGCAATTTATACCTAGTTTAGTGGGTTTACCTATATTTCCAGTGTGTGCGGTGGTGTTGTAAGCCGTGGTAGGATCAACATAGGCTGTGTGAACCACCTTACCCTTGTCGACGGTTCTGTTGACTACTTCAATGTCATCTATCAGGTTTATGTGACATGATCTGCATTTTACAAACCCAACATGGTTGTGGTCCAGGGCTTGGGGGTTACAAATGTAGTGTTTTATATGTTGTATGATGATGCTTTCCATGGCCTTGAAGACCGGGCTCGTCAGGCTAATGGGCAGCTAGTTCCTGGGGTTCGTGGTGACTCCACCCTTGTGTAGTGGGGTAACCGTCACTGTGCACCATTCAACAGGCACAAAGCATGGGGTGAGGTTATGACTGCACATGGTACGTCAGTGTGGTGCCTGTTCGTTCTGTGGTTTGTGTGGAACACAGCCTGTGAAATTATCTGGTCCCATGGCTGCTGTGATACTGGCTTTGGAGAGTGTTTTTTACCTGTGCAGCCGTGATGACAGCAACTTTGCAGTCTTCCATTATATAGATGTGCTCTTTCATGAGTGAGAGGGGGGTACAGTTAACACTGATCCTATCTGCCAGGATGTTGGCAATATCAGTTGGGTCTGTATATTTAGTGCCATTGAGCTGTAACTCAGAACAGATCTGAGTGTAGCCATAACATGGACCTGTCTGTTGGGCAGAGATCTCCTGAGTAGACAGTGTGCAACAGAGTACAGATTGGGTTACATTCAGTCATGTTGCATGAGGCAACTGTTTAAGGCCAGTAATTCTCTTGTTAGCGTAGTTCAGTGGTCTTTCTGGCTGCTGAACGTGCCTAGTCAGATTCATCGCAAGTGTGTTGTGGTACTCTCTGATGGGTCTGATAACTGATGAGTACTGGGAACCTCCTTTGACCTACATGCACAGACCTTGTCAGTATGTGTGAACACATAGCATGATTTTCTGACAACTTTGTGAATGTGTTTCTGGAAGTAGAGATGTCTATCCACATTTGTCCATAGATCCCTTATTATCATCTCCGTATTTGGCATAAAGTGTGTGAGCATGCCCAGTATGACCTTTCAGTATGTTGTTGCCTAACATTTGCTTCGTTTTGTAAGTGTGTGAGCACGACCAGTATGACCTTTTAGTGTGATGCTGAATGAAATCCACTACATTTGTTGGAGTGTGTGAGCACGCCCAGTATAGACATTTATACTATATGTGTATGGAAAATCAAGTTGTATTTTTACAGCAGGCCTCACCTTTGTGTCATAGATCAACAAGGATCATGCTGTGCCTGCAGGGCTTCCATGAGACACTTTGCATAGGCTTATCAACATTTCTACATACAGAGGGGAGAGCTATTCTTTGTACATTTCTGCACAGGGGCACACTTGATTGTTACTGTGGGTGTACATATGATGAGGGGTTCACCTAACACTTATACACATTTGCTATGCCTGCACTGCTATGTACAGTACACCATTTCAGTCTGTACTGTTGCCTATCATACTGGCTTGAGGCATACTACTGTACTACACTTCTTAGCATCCAATGCCACATATATTAGATTTCAACTTCATAGCCTACACAACCCACATCACACCGCCTAGACTGATGTTCTCTGTCTGCATAGGCCTGTGGGGGAGGTTACCCATATGCATCTTTAGGGGCATGTTACATCATTTCTTTGTGTTTGCATTACTGTACAATTGTCCTGCTGTGTCTGCACTACTGAAATGCTATCATGGGTTAGTGGTTCAGTACTGTGACTTTAGTGCACAGTATCCTGGGTTCGAGCCCTGTCACTGCTTTTTATTTTCATGCTGGGCAGGCCAGACTGCATAAGGGACAGTAAAGCTGATATGAGCATGTTTACCTGTCTTTGCTCAACTTTGCACGACTTTGCCCGACCTTGCCCAACATTGCTCAATGTTGCCCAACATTGCGCTAGTTGGCACAGCCAATTTTGTTTACATATACTAAATATTGGTAAATGCTGCTTAGAATTGCTTTATATTGCTTAGAACATGGCCATCATGCCTCCGGTGGTGCTGCAGGGCTGCCTATGTCAGATGCACATACTACACTCCCTATACATGTTTGGAAACAGGTAGTGTCAAGTTAGGCATCCCTTTTATTTGATGTGCAAGTCAGAGAGAGGTATCATTTCTGGGGTTCCTACTGAGCCAGTGTATGTGCTATGCGTTGCCTCTTTGCCAAGGCCAAGGCATACTGGGCATGCTTCCTTCTGCCTACTGGGGCAGGCTCAGGTTGTTCCTCCTCTGAGTCACGCTGTGCCTGTGCAGGCCCTGGCAATGGTGGGGGGCTGTTTGGCCCTGCCCCATGCTGTTCCTGCTGCAGCTGTTTTCGCAGGATCATATTGTGTAGCATGGCACATACCATGACAATTTGGGTACATGTAGTTGGTGAGTATTGCAAGGCTCCACCAGATGTGTCCAGGCACCAGAACCATGACTTGAGCATCCCAAACACATGCTCAATTACATTTCGTGTTTGTGCATGTGCCTCATTATGGAGTTCTTGTTCAGGTCTGTGTGCATTTCTGATGGGTGTCATCAGCCACGGCTCCAGTGCATATCCAGCATCCCCCACTAGGTGACCGTCAGGGATGTCCCCATTGGCAAATGTCTGGTAGAACTGCGTCAGATGCCAGATATGGGAAACATGGTAGCTCCCAGGGCAGCCAGCACACACATTCATTATTATGCCCTGGGCATCACACATGACCTGGCAGTTGATGGAGTGGAAGCCCTTGCGGTTAATGTAGGCCCTACCCCGCTCACCGGCTGGTGCTTTGATGCGTATGTGCATGCAGTCTATTGCACCCACTACCTCAGGGTATTCCGCTATTTGATGGAAGAGATGCATATTGCTGGCCAATACCTCACGGGAATTGGGGAAATATACATGATCACCGACATGTGCTGACATGGCATCCAGGAACTGGTGCAGTACCCTGGAGGCTGATGCCTGTGATATCCCCATCATATCACCACTTGGTCTCTGGAAGGTACCTGTTGCTAGTATTCTTAGGCCAACACATACCTTGGTTTCCACTGGGATGGGTTCCACTCTGTTGGTTCTGTGTGTGAGGCGTGGCCTGCACAGCTCAACAATTTGCTGCAGGAGGTCTCTGTCCACTCTATAGTGCTCCATTATCTCCAGCTCATGTAACCCCTGGTAGGTGACCCTGGGCCTGTACACTCTTCTCCGTCTCCTCACTGTGGGTTGTCTGGTAGCATTTGCATTGTCACCACCCTCAGCAAGTCTCCTATGTCTCCTTATAACAGCTATGGCAGCCCCTAGCATGTTTGGTCTGAGTGCAGCTTTTCAGTTTTCACTTCTACTAGCTTACTCCTGTCTTGCAGTGTCTCTTGAGAGAAACATACTGCAATGCTGTTTGCAGTGTTTTAAGTGCTGGGTTGGGCTAGTATTCTGCCTGTGTAATTGCCTGCTTCTAATTGTTTTCACCTGCTAGCTCTACCAGTATTCCCTGCTAGCTTCCTACTATTTCTTCTGCTTCCTTTTTCCTCTCTGTTTCCTCAGGGGAGCAGCGCATACCAGCGGAAACACTTTCACAGTGGCTACCACGTGCGCACATGCTTACACGGAGTAGAATCTGCTTATTCGGGTTAAAACACGCGCACACCAGCGCAAACAGGTTTATATATCTTTACACAGGCTCCTACATGCTTACTCTGCCTTACACGCGTGCACTCTGTCTTACTCGCACCTCCCAGCGTGCACACGCACGCATGCATGCATAGCAAGAAACTTTGGTGTTGGCCACAGTGTACACCTTCCATTTCTTGACTTTCCCATGCTTATCTGTTGACACTCCTCTTTCTATGCTGTGTGATTGACATCTTTCACATACCACTTTGTTCCAATAAGCTTGATTTCTTCCTGACATTCCCCCCCTGTGATGTCACCTATCTCCTACTCTGTTACTCCCCCTTATCTAACTCTTACACTACACGGAATGTGCTCATTTGCTATGTGACAGTGTGATTCACTATCCTACCACTCATTTACATAGGATTGCCTACTAATGCTTAGTTACGTGTCTTACACTCAGCTTCCCCTCTTAGCAACCACTAAACGGTGGCCATGTTGTTTTCGATCTGCTAGTCCCTGCATTGCAAATCCATGCATTGCATAAAACCTACATTTGTGGGTTTCAAACCTTTATTTTTATGTCTTATTTAGCGCAGCCCGTTTGCACGGGGCTGCGCTGCGTTTAAACCTCGCCGATCGCCGAAAAAAATATATATTTTTCATGTTTGCATCGGGTTACCATGCCAGTGGCCACATATTTGGCCATTGGCATGCTGCCTGCTACATATGCACACTTTATTTGGAGCTGTCATGGCTCCATTGTGTTATTTGCAGTAACGTACTCAGTTGTCAACTGAGTACATTTCTGCACCTAACACGACTCTTACACGGGCTGGTTTCAGCTTCGTAGATCGCTAATCTACCTCATTTGCATGCCTTTCGGCTGCAAGTGAGGTAATTAGCATATCCACGCCCTGCCTGTGTAAGAGACGTTTTAGCTGGTCTCTTACACGGGATTTCGGGCTGTTCCTGGATCGCGATGGCTGCATGGAGTCTTACACGACTCTTAGACTCCATGCAAGCCATCGTGAATCCTGCTCACTGTCTTTTGGTATTGTTGTCCTATCATGGTACAAGTGGATGGTACTTTTACCACTTGATCTGCATGAAGTACTGGTTTATTACCCAGAATATCAAGTATTTTAACCCATGGTCCTTTTTCTTGTATTACTGTATTCATTCAAATAAACAGAGTATTGGTAGAAATCATACCCTTTTTTCCTCTGTTGAGTTTATTTTTATTTTTGTGTTATTGTCTACACACTGTGACATTTTTGCATGATGTCTTCCCTTGTCAGAACTGTTACATTTTCAGGGGGTAATGTACAGTATTTAATAGAAATAGAGCTGTTTATTGAAATGTTTATGTCAGTCTTTGATTGTTTCTCTACTTTCATGTATGCCTGACCTTGTTTAGCTAACCATGCTGTTATATTTGTGTTAAATGTTATTTTTTTAAACGTACATGTTGTATGCCTTTTACAACTGAAATTGTCTTGTATTCTATTTTGTGTAGCATTTTTTTACTAAGTTTTATTTGTGAAATATTGTAAGTCCCTCTGTTTTGATGTTCAGAATGATGCAAACGAAATGCAGATGTCTGTGTTGAATGCTGCTGTGTCTCGCAGCTGCATTTTTATCTATAGTCCTTGAAGCATGTTCCAGACACTGAACATTCAGCTTGTCTCAATCTATACCAGAATATATGTGTGCTACCAAACAGAAATACTTGTATTTAACTAACTATATTATTTCTACATATATTATAGCAACAGATGTGTATATGCATCTAACTAGCAAAGAGATGTGCACATGAATTTATACATATTTAAACATATTTATCACTGTATACATTCCCTCTGTTTTATTTTAAATACAAAACTGTCTATAGTAAAGCTATATTGCTATTAACTAGAAACACATTGGGAAACAAAACCTTTAGATTTTCTTTTGATACAGCAAGTTAACACAGTTTAATATTGTCAACACAATGATGACAACCATTGCTATTAGAACTGGATGAATCTGAATATGACTCTATACAGTGATGTTTTATACTGCAATTTATTGACAATGCTTGGGATTTTATTGCAAAGGCATTGCAGTCCTGTTTTTTGAAAAAAAAAACACGTGTATAGATACTATATACTGTACAGAATACACTTGCTTTCACAGATTGTTTTTGTATTTGTATATACATGGTTGTAATGTACACTCAGTCCAATTTTTAAACCTAGCATTAAACTGAAGCCTGCTAATTACATTACTTGAAAAAATTACACAGTTAGTGTAAAATTGAAAGCATGCCCTTTCCCCTGTAGTATACATAATTTTATTACAGTATTGTTAGTTTTATGCTGTGAGAACTGAATGTATGCTTGCCCTTTTGGCTGTTATGTACACTGTGACACTTTGCTCTTACACATTTGCTTATTTATTTTTGCTGTTGCCTATACTGTCAAAGTTGTAATACGAATTGCTTTTACCAATTTTGAAAAGACGTTTACTGTTACTGGTAGTTATTTGTACCCTCACTTTTTGTAAAGGGACCTGCATAATTTAACTTGCAAACATATTATTAATGACATGTATGCACAATTGTGACATCTTATTACCATTACTAAACAGGATTAGACTTTTGTTCTTTTTACTTAATGCTGTACGTGAATACTTAATAATGTTTTAGAAAAATGAAAGCCATTTGGCCTGACAACCAGTCTTGTTTCCTTGACCTTATAAACTTCAGTACCAGTAACATTTTATCTTATGCAACATTTTTTGTAACTACCCATTCCAGCCTGGAAAGATTTGAGCTTTTTTCTTTTTTGTGCGCATTCCAGACGCTTAACCCATAACTCCTTCAGCAGTTACTCGTACCTTCAGTCATTCGTTAATATACTTGCAACTTGATATTAGAATGCAGTTGTAAAACTCTTAGAATTATAATAAACATTCGTAATTTGCCTAACTATGCATAATACTGCTTTTGAAGACTGTTTTTGCTGGAGTTTTTATGCTATCATACAATTACAAAATATTGTAAGAAACAAAAGAGATATTGGCTTAACTAACACATACTTAAAACAGATATATTTACATGATTTACATTTGCTGTGGTCTGCTTTTTGCTGCACTTTAGATGAGAAAAAAGAATGCATGCATGTCAGTCTTGTGACGTCGTGTCTTTTCTACGTTTAACTACTCTCATTTGATTTCTATGCCCTAGAACTGTTTTGTTATTTGAAATGGTTTTAAAATCACTATTTAAGTGCCTTGCTTTAACTGAATGAAAGTTTGTGCTGTGTACACTTAACCATTTTCTAAAGGTAGAATAGTACATTGTAAATTATTTCTTATCAGTGCAGTTAACTGCTGTTTCTTTAACTCTTCACTAACCAGATTATATTTGTCAGTTTTCTGTTTTGCTGACTTTAAAGCTCTTATGCACTTTTAAAAAAGTGCTTGCATATGTTGTCTGAAATTTTTGAACTCACTCTGACTGTCTTAGAAGTTTATTAAATCTTTTTGTCAGTTCACCATGAACTTCGT
Organism: Protopterus annectens; assembly: GCF_019279795.1. NCBI lineage: Eukaryota > Metazoa > Chordata > Ceratodontiformes > Protopteridae > Protopterus > Protopterus annectens. The sequence goes on from NC_056734.1 coordinate 751,661,449, forward strand.
CTCTGTTCTTATCTGTTTTGTAATGTGCAGTGGTTTTATGCCACTTTTGTCTAGCAAGATGTACAGAAGATCTTGTAAATAACTGACTTGACTGATATTGTAACTCTGAAATTAATATTTTACATGTGGTGACAGGACATAAATGTTTACTGTCATATAAATGATGTTGCTGTTTAAGATACCAGTCAAACATAATGCATTTACATAAAGCATTGACATCAACATTACCCAATAAGGTACTGCATGTGCTACAGTTGTGTTTATACCAATTTTTAAATTCTGACAATACATGTGATGGGCTATTACTACTGTGTACCTGAAAGGTAGTGGTACACTTTACAGTTCTGCTGTTTATGACATCCATGCTGTAGAATGAGAAACAAAAAGAGAATTACCAGTTTCTGTATGGAAGGTGATCAGTCTTCCATCGAGAAAGCGTGGAAAGTCCCTAGTTGATTCTGCCAAAAGGTGGCCAAACACCGCTGGCAGACTCAGCTGTGCAAATGTACAGGACCTGTGGAACTTGCAGAGTCACTGTTCTGCTACTGGATACTGTGCATAAGAAGGAGGCAAACATTTGCACTGGAACTGGACGTACTAACTAAATAAAATGAAAATGTAGCTGTAGTTGTCACAAGGAGAAACCATGCGGTCCATCAACTGTGGCTCGCCATTGAAGAATTCTGTACTGCCTTCCTGTTGGTTCCTTCTTGTTATTTACATTTGCATGCAAGCACACCACAGTATATTAACTCTTAGTATGAACAGCTACTTTTAAATACTGGATTGTACTAAGTACAATAAATACACGGAGGCAAAACTGCTTTAGGTAGTACGACATTTCTGTTACATTTGACTTTTGGTTCTACAAACACGCAACACATATGCTGTCAGCTCTCTATAGCAAATTCCCAAAGTCTGTTTAAGCATAGCTACATTTATACCAGAAGATCTGGTATTTTTCCAGAGTCTGATGTAAAACAGTTCTTTCTTTGTATAACAGTTTTTCTTTCTTCTTCTAATTTATGATTTGACCTTGATTCTTTGGTCCAGAAAATTCCGTCTTGCATTATCTGAAACTTAGTGTTCCAGTACTATCTTGCTTGAAGTTACTTTGATGTACAAAAATCTATTTAAGCTATTATATGCTTGCCAGCACATATACTACTTTCTATTTTTTAGCATTTATATTATTCTAGATTAACCCTTTATATTTCATACTATTTTTGCAGTGTTTTATTCAAGCTAATAATCATGCTAGCAACAGTTTAAAAAGACAGTATATACTATATAGAAGAGTATTCTTTCAACATCAGACATAGAGATGGGATAGCAGCCCTTCATTATTTCTTAAAAGATAGTCCAGTTTCACATTATGTCATAGAATTAGTACAATGTTGTTTATTAAATATTTTTTTTTTAGTTTTAATAATGTTATCTACCATCAGCTACAGGGTGCAGCACCTTTTGCCCCCATGTATACCAATCTCTTCATGGCAAAATTTGAAATGGATTATATCTATAAACATAAATTGGTTCAAGAACATTTTTTGTATTACAGTTATATTAATAATTTGATATTTGTATGTGAGAATGGTATTGATAAGGTCCATGATTTTGTTAATGATATACACAAAATTGTTTATGAGTTACAATTTGGTAAAGAATTTTTTTTCTTGATGTATATCTGACTGGATTAAATGATGGGCCTATACGTACCTCAGTTCATCGTAAATTTATTTTGAATACATTTTGAAATCTCGAAGTTAAACAACTGTGATTACCCAACAGTGCGGAACAGTATCTTTACTGTTCTCTTCACTGTAGTGCAATCTCAGAGTTGGTATATTTAAGTAGCAGGGGGTGTCACAGCCCCCCACTTGGGGGAGTGCAGGGGGGCTTGCCCCCTGCAGCAACGTGATGTCTAACTTTTTTGTTTTAGTTTTTGTTTTGTTTTTTTTCTTGCATTTTGAGATTTCAAAATCTCGAACATCCAGACATTGGGATTCTGATGTTCGAGATTTTGACTTTTCAAAATGACATAGTGGACATATATATTTATGGTCCACTTCTTAATTCCGAAAACTCAAAATCAAAAACACCAGAATCCTAACGTCTGGATGTTCAAAATTTTGAAATCTCAAAGTTAAACAATTGAGATCACCCAACAGTGTGGAACGGTAACTTTACTGTTCTCTTCACTGTAGTGCAATCTCAGAGTTGGTATATTTAAGTAACAGGGGGTGCAGGGGGCTTTTTGTTTTTTTTTTTGTTTGTTTTTTTTTTTTTTTCATTTTGCGATTTCAAAATCTTGAACATCTGAATGTCAGGATTCAGATATTCAAGATTTTAACTTTTTGAAATTACATAGTGGACCTATACATATCTATCTATCTATATATATATATATATATATATATATATATATATATATATATATATATATAGACATAGGTTCATAGGTTCATAGGTTCATACTAGGCTATCTGCCCTAGGGCATTTATAAGCCTAGCCAGAGTGTGTTTGGCTTTTGCCACCCATTTTAAATTAATTTTGCTATGCCCTTTTTCGAGGTTAGTATACTGTGCCTCTGTCTAACAGTGACACAGAAGTGATACCCGGGGTAAAATATGATCTCCCATCCACTCATCAAGATTCCTCTTGAAGAGAGTCAATGAGGGACTCTGCCTAACCTGGACTGGGATTTTATTCCAGAGTGAAGGGAGCCTCTGGGTTATGAACCTGTCCCTCCAGCATGTCCTATTTATTTCAGTGCTGAGGTTCAAGTCTCTCAAGTGCGTAGCTCGATGGGATTTGGATTTTCGGAGGTGCAGCATGTCCATTAATTCCGGGTTGGACATGGCTTTATACGTCAGGCACAGATCGCCTCTGAGCAGCCAGTATGCCACTGAGTAGAGCTGGAGTTTCTTTAACCAGGCAGCATATGGCATCTGTTTGAGCCCTTTGATCCTCTTGGTGAGGTACTTTTGGGGTCTTTCCAGTTGCTGCAGGTGTCTGGTAAGGTACATCCCAAAAGGGGCATTGTACTCAATTATGGGCCTGATGAGGGATGAGTAAAGAGGCACGATGACCTCCTCTGATCTAGATGAGAATCCCTTCATGATTAGCTGGGCTAAATAAAATGTTCTTCTAACCACTTTGGCCACATGGTTGTCAAATGAGAGATTGCTATCAACTTGGGTCCCCAGGTCCCTAATTACTTCTTCTGTACTTAATGGATTACCACCTATGTGGTAATTTGTGGGCACTTTGTTTTTGCCAAAGGGGATGACTATACACTTTTTGGCATTTAGCTTGAGGCCATGGCTCTGGCACCAGTTGTCTGTTTCTATGAGGCCCTTTTGTAGGATGCTTGTGTCAGCTGGAGAGTCGATTATGGAACCCAGTTTGCAGTCATCTGCGAACTTGGACAGCCACAGTCCTTCCATGTTGGCCTGTACCTCCGAGAAATATATACCGAACAAGAGAGGGCCCAGGACTGAGCCTTGTGGGATGCCACTTGTAACTGGTTTGGAGTCTGACATGGCTCCAGCAATTCTAACCATGTGGGTTCTGTCCTTGAGCCAGTTTGCAACCCATCTAGTGACATAGGGGTTTATATTTAAGCTGGTGAGCTTATCTATAATGCCCGAGTGGGGTATTGTATCGAAGACTTTTGCGAGGTCCAGGTAGGCTGTGTGGACCACCTTCCCCTCGTCAATGGCCTTGGTGACTGTTTCAAAGAAATCGACCAGGTTTAAGAGGCAGGATCTGCCCTTAACAAAGCCGAACTGGGTAGGATCCAGTGTCTGTAGGTCCCCAATATCTTTATTTATGAGGGCCATGATGATCCTTTCCATAGCTTTGCAGACCAAGCTAGTCAGGCTTATGGGGCGATAGTTTCCAGAATCCGTTGAGGCACCACCTTTGTGGAGAGGGACCACTGTTGCTGTACGCCACTCTTTGGGTACATATCCTGTAGTAAGGCTGAGCTTGAACAGTAGTTTTATGTTTGGGTTTAGCTCTTCTTGGAGTTCATGTAGGATGCAGCCCGGGACACCGTCTGGTCCCATTGATGCTGTGTTTTTTGCTTTGGAGAGGGCTGCTCTTACCTGAGCATCTGAGATGTCAGGGGGGCAGCACTCTGCTGGGATAGATATTTGCCCTTTTGGTGGGGAGTGGGGGAGAAGTTTGCGCTGAACCTGTCAGCTAGGATGTTGGCAATGTCTGTGGGTTCGGTGTATTTTTGTCATTTTGGACTAATTCTGAGCATATCTGGGAATTCCCACCCAGGTTCCTAACATAACTAAAGAAAGCCTTGTGATTATCTTTAGTGTCCTGTGCAATTTTTTTCTCGAAGCTGGCCTTAGACGATTTTATGAGTGCCCGTAGTTTTTTGCTAATACTGATCAGAGATGCCTTCCCTTTTTGGGATTTTGCTCTATCATGTAGTAGCTTCCTCCTTCTATTGTATAGTTTGTTTATGGCAGGGGTCCACCAGACAGGATGTCTGCCTTTGGAGGATTGGGTCTTGGTTTTATTTGGGATTGCATGATCCATGCATTCCTGAAGGTGTTCATAGAATGCGTTTATAAAGGATTCTGTGGTCTGGGCCATATTTTCCACAGGCCCAGGGGCTTTGAAGGATTCCACCTCGGTTTTGAGGAGTGTGAAATTTGCTTTAGAGAAGTTTTTCACTGTGGTTTTCTGGGCAGGGGGTGGGGTCGGGATGTGAATATCCAGTGAGAATAGTTTATGGTCTGATCTTACCAGTGAAGGATACACTTCTGGTCTGGAGCATAGAGTCCCCATGTTGGTGATGATCAGGTCCAGTATGTTTTCCCCTCTTGTGGGAGTGGTAACAAGTTGTTCCATAGCATTTGAGTTTATAAATTCTAGGAACCTTTGGGCTAGGGTGTTGGAGCTAGAGTAATGCATATATATATATATGTGTGTGTGTGTGTGTGTGTGTGTGTGTGTGTGTGTGTGTGTGTGTGTGTGTGTGAGTGTGTGTGTGTGTGTGTGTGTGTGTGTGTGTGTGTCTTGCTCTATCCTCCAATGTAAAGCAAGCTCTGTGCTTACATATACATTGATAACACTGTAATTTTATCCTGTCAGTTTACTGGTGCATGTACATATGCATTCTTTGCATCACATACTCTTAGCATTTTATTCACTGTCACTTTATATTTTTGTTACTTTATGTACTCTGTATGAGTGGCCATATTAATGTCATCAGGATGAGACTGAAATTGGTCAGAAATGATCAGTGTTCTTCCCTGCTTAACAAATTCAATCAATCAATCAATCAATCAATCAATAAATAAACAGTCTGAAATTAACTTTCTCTCAAACAAGGTCTGGCATAAATTTTTAAAGAGGAATGCCATTGCTGGTAAACTGTTTACCATTTGCAATAGTGCATTTTATTTACATAAAATGGTAATCACAGTCAATGTTTACCCAACTGTTGCATAGCCCCATCCTTTCCAATTAACCCCTTTCATTCAACTGCTTCCTGCAGCACCCCCCACACTTGTTTTAAAAGCACCAGCTGCCATGGCAAGTTATGCAGAGAAAGGGTTTGAAAGTTATTTGAATTGTTACGGTATGCTTTATGGAAAACAATGCTATTTCTTTAGGTCTGGGAATTGTAAGGTTATATAAGAGGGATTGCATCAATAGTCTAGTAAGAATCATGTTTATCAAGCAGCAAATGAGACTCCCCAAACTCTGGAATAGACTGCCCATACATGTCAAGCAGAGCGCCTCTTTGGCCCTCTTCATAAGGAATCTTGACAATTGGATGGGAGAAAGGAAATTCACCCCGAGGATCACATCAGTCACCCTGCTAGACAGGGGTCCAGGGAAGTAAATAGTGTGGGAAGAAATAGCCAGGGAATTGTTATGGCTAGGCTTGTATAGGCTCTAGGGCCAATAGCCTAGTACCAGCCTATGAACCTATGAACCTATATAGCTGGAGGTCAGTTAAGTACAGAAACAAAAATAATACCTTAAATAACCAAAGGAAATCATTTATTCAGATATGCATTTTCTTTATAAGCATAGATGTGTTGTGACAGAAGCCTATAAAACTATTTACCAGTTTTACAGTAGACGATTGATAGCATACTACACTTGTATTTGATTGTGAAAAGGCTTGAGCTCACTATCATATCATCCTTATATTTTTATTCAGGAGAAGTAAATAAACTGCTGCATTTATCTTATAATTTCATCAGTAAGCTTGGTGAAAAAGGAATCAAAAATCAGCTAAAATTTAGTCTATCATACTTATGCTGCATTTTACTTGAATAACAGAATTTCTTATTTACTTACTTACAGAACTGAACTATGGTTTACAATAATCTTTTTAAAAACATTCATAATGGGGTCTACTTCTAAAGCTCAAAGTTTCAAAACTTCAAACTTCAAAAGGTCAAGACCAGAAGATCGAAGTTTTGAAACTTCAAAAACTAAATAAAAAAAAATAAAAACAATTTTTTTTTTACATTTTTGTAGGGGAGCAAGACCCCCTCCACCCCCCACACCCCCTGCAAAATAAATAAACCAACTCCGAGATCACAGTACAGTGAGGAAAATTGTTGTTGTTGTTGTTGTGTCTTTCAGCTTTTCCTGGTTAGGGGTCGCCACAGCAGAACTCCGGTCCGCTAATGATTGGCAGTAGATTTTTACGTGCCGAGTTGCCAGCTCTGACGCACAACCTTCAATGAAGGTACACCCATTCACGCATGTCTCCACACAGAAGACGCTCTAGCTGAGAATCGAACAGGACAACGTCTTACTGTGAGGCGACAATGCTACCGCAGCACCACCACAGTGAGAAAAATGGTAAATATCTTATTCCATGCTATACAGCGATCTCCATTCAAAATGTTCGAAGTTGCAAAACTTCGACCTTCTAGTCTTGGCCATTTGAAGTTCGAAGTTTTGAAATTTCAAGCTCTGAAGGGAATCCACATAATTTATATGTATTTATCCTGTCTTCCTAAGATATTTCTTTCATTATTAATATCCCTTTTTTATAAATGTGTATCATTGGTCTGGTTAGGAAATAAATACAAGCTACTATACCTTATTCTGTACTAATTTCAAATCTCATTTGGCTTTGCATGTCCCAAGCAATTGTTGAAAGTAATCAACATGGCTATAACTACATAAATAAATACATTTTGGTGTATCACACAGTTGGCGCCCACAAAGCTGAACTGAGAGGTCCAGGATTAACGTGAAAATTAGTTTCTGTAGGAAAACATTTTTCATAAGACGAGTGCACTAATCTGAATTTGTAGTTCTCTCCTTCCCCTGTGATAGTGAAAACTGTAGCACTAGTTCATCTTCTAATCTCTGATTGTTTTTTACAGGTGCCAAGATCTACCTGTAATGAAGAATGTGGCCTAGGCTACAGGAAAACAGCTAAAGAAGGAGTGCCATCCTGTTGTTTTCAGTGCATTGCTTGTATTCGGGGTGAAATTGCAAATGAGACAGGTAAGCCATCTACAACTTACTGATGTGATTAAAATGTAAATGATTTTCAGAGACATGGCCAAACTTAGGAGCTTCTCCTGCCATTAGTTTCCAAATTGAAATAGTTCATTTAATAAAACTAAATCTCTTCACCTTTGGCCAGAATAATCCTACAAACAGACTCTAAATACCATTTAAAACAAATACTGTTAAAGGACCCACAGTGTGTTATAAGTAGATAGTGGTCAGAAACACCACATAATTTCTTTTCAGCAACAAAATCATGGTGACACTGTAATATTTGCCTTCTAATGATTATACTTAAATACAGTGTCAGTAGGCTTGCATCATGATCGAGAGGGATACAGTCCTGACTACTGCAAAGAAAAACAGAGACTGATTAGTCATCCAGCACTGGAAGGGGTGACAAATGGAAATGGGATCAAGCAGCTGCTACTATCTTGTCCACTTTGACAAGAAGAGCATGGACTGACTAGCTGCAGCACTGACTGCAAGCAGAGGCAAGGAAAAAAGGCAGTAGTACAGAAGACTATAACATGCACATGGGCACAGCAAGCAGTGTCCAGCAACGTAGGGAGAGATCAGAACACTTGCGGTACACAAGGGATACAATGCAATTCTCCAGCCTGAGTACAATTGGGGCCTAACTGTTAAAGGTGGACTGAAACCAAAAAGGAGAACAAATGAGCTCATGACTTATAGGTGGGGTCTAATGGTTGGTAGACACAAAGGAGAAAATGTCTATAGAAATATTTAAAAATAACTGCACGTCTGTGAAATTTTATTCATAGGTAAATACTAGCTAGCTGTCTTGTGGGCCATTTTAAGCCTAGCCAATTTTTTCAAAGGTGAGAATCAGACTATGTTCCTTGTGTCTAGGAGGTAAACACCTTAACCATTATGCCAATCACCCAAGCCCCATGTCAACCACCCATCCAGGGTATCTTGTAATTTTACCACTGATTTTGTTCCTGCTTCTGCAGGACTAAATGTGAAAAAAATAAGGCTTCTTCTAAGGTTTTTCACCTGTTTGTTCTTGTGTGAATGAGAAGGAGGATAGAGGAATGGTGAGGATGCAAGGAGTAGAGGTAGCGAAGGTGGATGAGTTTAAATTCTTGGGATCAACAGTTCAGAGTAATGGTGAGTGTGGAAGAGAGGTGAAGAAGAGAGTACAGGCAGGATGAAGTGGGTGGAGAAGAGTGTCAGGAGTGATTTATGACAGATGAGTACCAGTAAGAGTGAAAGGGAAGGTCTACAAGACGGTAGTGAGACCATCTATGTTATATTGGTTGGAGACAGTGGCATTGACAAAAAGGCAGGAGTCAGAGCTGGACGTGACAGAGTTAAAGATGTTAAGATTTGCACTGGGTGTGACGAGGGTGGACAGGATTAGGAATAAGTATATTAGAGGGTCAGCCCAGGTTGGAAGGTTTGGAGACAAAGCCAGAGAGGCAAGATTATGTTGGTTTGGACATGTGCTGAGGAGGGATGCAGAGAAAAGATGCTAAGAATGAAGCTGCCAGGTAACAGGAAAAGAGGAAGGCCTAAGATAAGGTTTATGGATGTGATGAGAGAGGACATGTAGGTGGTTGGTGTGACAGAGCAAGATGTAGAGTACAGGAAGAAATGGAAACAGATTATCCACTGTGGCGACCCCTGATGGGAGCAGCCGAAAGAAGAAGAAGAAGTTCTTTGATAGGTCAGGCAGTCATAAAGTCTTTTTTTTTTTGCTAGACAAAAACTATGATAACACAGGGTAATATCAAGAGTTGCAGAAAGATAAAAATGTTTTTATTATTCATTTTTAAGTTTTTTGAGGTTTGCTGTATGGGAGAGAAATATTCAGGAACTCTTCAGCTTACCAAATCATTATATTGCATTTGCTTGATGGCAGATTCAGTCAGTAAGCCTTTGAAGCCTACCCATGAAGTTAATTTAATATTGTATCTTACATCCGAACTACCTGTTCTCTTACTTCTTCTCTACCTACCCCATGGCCTCTTGAATATCAGTGACAATTCCATCTCTTATCACTCATTCCAGTAACTCATTCTATTATGTACAACCCTGTCCATGAAGAAGCACTGCTGCTTACCCTGGGGCAATGTTTTCATAACAAGAATTTTATTAAATAACCCCTTCACAGTAACCCGATAAGCAGTTATTTATTTATTGCCATTGTTGATCAGGGTTGTCTGATTAGGCACAAAAAAGGTCCCTTGGCAGAAAAGGCCTGGGAAGAAAAGCTCCACACAGAAATTTTGATAAACATTTTTGAAGATTTGAATTAACAATAATTATTAACATGATTAACTGTGCATATTTCAGAGACAATACATAATAACAATATTATGACAAAATACATTAGAACATCAAGAAAACTAGTTAAAGAGAAAAAGAAAATAGTTAATAATAAATAAAACATTTTAGGGGGAAAAGGCAAATGCTTATAACCAGGAATTGTATAAAATATGAGGAATAATGTAGATGGAAGATAGAGTTAGGTCAAAGGAGAGTAAGAGACCATGAGAGAGGAAGAGAGAGAGTTTGTGAGTGTGTTCGTAGTGAGAAAAAAAGAGTAAGAGAAGGAGTAAGATGTTTATTTCAGAAAATCTGAAACATCGTGTGTGGGTAGTAAGATGGAAAGAGTTAGGCTTGGGATGTCAGTGGCAGAAAAGGATATAGTTCTGGGGAGTAGAGGAGGAGATTAGATGGTAAGGTTGAAAGGCAGTGAAAGAAGAAGAAATGTTTTCTCATTTACACTTAATTATATCAGTGCCTATACAATATTTTATTTCCATAATAGAATTGCATTTAATTAAGTCATTTATACATGCAAACATGCAAATTCATTTGCACTGCAGACTTGATCAATTTGATTTGCTTTTTAAGTACCTTGATTATTGTAATCATACTGTTTCAGTCTTTCATTTAAATGTAAACCAGAGCCAGGGAGTAGCTGGTCATCTCATTCTGATGCCTGTGCTTCCTCCATGCCACTCTCTCCTTCCTGTAGACCATGATCCTTCATTTCTTCTGGACATAATTTTGCACAGTCATAATCTGTCTTCATGGTCTCTAACGAGAACAGCTCCAGAGACCAACATGTCTGTTCATATCCTTTCCTCTGCATCCCATCCATATTTCTGGTACCTTTCTTTTGAACTCCAAATAGCAGCCTGATATCCTTGTCATTTTATATTCCCCAAAACTGTGGACAATACTCAAAGTTTGACCCAGTACAATGGGAATGTTATCTATTTGCTTCTAAGACTCTCCTCCTGAGGATACATTCTAGCATTTTGTCTGTTGCTATTACATGGCTCTGCTTCTGAAGGCCAGTCACAGTGTGAGCAGCCCCATATCCTTTTCCTGCTGTGGTGTCATCACCTCCAGTTCTCCACTCTCTCCCTATAAGCGATATTTTACACAAGTGTTCTGGTAGCCCAAGAAAATAACTTCAGCTGCAACCTTTATGCTAACTTGGTAATTTTTATAAATTTTTCCTAAGATTCTACCTTTTCAAACTACACTTCCCAGCCTGAGCCTAAAATTTATCATTTCTGATCAGTGTTCTACCCTGGTTAATAAATTTAAATAAATAAATTAATAAATATACAAACATACATAAATATTTGTGACATGAGCAAAGAGGCAGACCATCTCCTCTGCTCCTTAAATTACCTGTGATACAGACTCACTGACCAGTATTGGGCCTAGAACTGACCCCTATAGTACTTCACTAGTGACTTTCTCTATTCCTGTTGCTGCCCATCTTGCAAAATGCTCTGTGTTCTTCAGTTCAACCATGTACCAGTATAGATGTCGTCATATGATCATTACTGCAGTAGCCTTAACTATATGGGTTATATCCTGCCAAGGATATCACAGCTATCCAGCTTCCAAAGCTTCAGGGCACCTTCCACACACCCAAACTGTCAAGCAGCTTGAACTGAGCTAACTGACAAGTTTGGGTACAAAGCCTTTCAGAGCTTTACTACTGCTGAAGAGTATGCTCCTCAGAGGCTTTTGTCAGCTTGTACTTCCCTTTGTTGGACAGATAAGTTCCCTTCAGGGGAAAAAAAGGTTTCATTTTTCTTAATTTTGTTGATGTTTCACTACTTTGGAAAAATGTCAGGAAAGTTATTTTAAAGCTAAAAGTGCTGTGTTTTAACAGACTGTCGCAAGACTGTAACATGCTGTTAAATGGAGCACTGTTTTTTCTTTGAGTTTAAAAGTAGTGTAAACTAAAAACATTTTTTCTGTGGGGAAGTTGTGTTTATTTTTCTTTTGGGGGACAGCATAGTGCTTTAAAGTGCTTTTTACTATGTTTTTTTCTGTCAAACAAAGTAACTTTTGTAGACTGGTAGTGTTTACCAGTAATTGCTGCTTGTCTTCCTTGGGGAAAAGGCACTATTTTTGGCTTGACCATGGAACAGACTACCAGTCCTATGTTCGGTCCATCTTCCAGACACAAAAAGAAAAAGTTAAGCAAACAGCCTTTGCCACCAAAGCAAGCTAGCAATTTGCCTCAGCCACAGGTGAGTAACTCTGCTATGGCTATTTGATGTACCTGAGACCACTCATCTTCTACCCGGATACCTCTGGTATAGCAACTACAGCCACTTTGGACATGGGGTTAGCCACATCCTTTGTGGCTGTTGGGGGTCCCCTCAATGGGCAAGGGAGAGCCACTCTTGTTAGTCTGGGGAGATGAAAGAGGGAAGGTTTTCCTGTTGTGTCAAAATGCTGGACCTATCCCTGGGAAAGCAGTTGCTGCCATTAGACATTTAAGATTATGAATCTGAACAGGAAGGTGCAAGGATAGAGACAGTTTTTTTTGTCCAGATTTCTGATTCAGACTCAGAGGAGAGCTCAGTTTCTGAGTGCCCCTGTGGAGGGGTTCTCTTTTTCTGAGACTATTGCTAGAATGTGCCAGTGTTTTCAGTGAGGTAATAGTGAGGTTTCTAAGTTCCTCAGAAAATACCATGAGTTGTTACAGAAGGATTTCTAGAACCTACACCCATTCCACCTGCTCTGTCTGCTTTAGAGGATGTGTACTTTACTGCCTGCAATTTCCTGATAGTCTGACCTGACCAAGCAGGTATAGCTTTAGTCGAGCCCACTGCTGCTAAGCACTTGGTTAATTCCAATCCTAATTTTTCTAATAAGGATGGGAAAAATCATTGATAGGTATGGAGAAAAAGTATATACTTCTACAACTTTGACTTTCAGAATTTTGAATTGTCAGGTTCATAGGTTTCATAGGTTGGTATTAGGTTGGTATTAGGCTATCGGCCCTAAGGCCTATGCAAGCCTAGCCATAACAATTCCCTGGAAATTTCTTCCCCCAATATTTACTTCTCTGGGCCTCTGTCCAGCAGGGCGACTGACATGATCCCCAGGGCGAATTTCCTATCTCCCATCCAATCAAGGTTCCTCTTGAAGAGAGCCAATAAGGCACTCTGCTTGACATGTATGGGCAGTCTAGTCTAGAGCATGGGGAGTCTCCGGGTCAGGAACTCATCCCTCCAGCATGTTTTGTTCATTGTGATAAGGTTCAGATCTCCAGAGCGTGTGGCTCTGACGGATTAGGAAAGATGTCATATGTAAAAGTTTGCTCTGGCAAATTATGAAAGTATCATGAATGTTTTATCTACAGTTTCTTCTTGGGAGGAAAAACCTGTTTTAAACAATTTCATTTTTTTCTATCGTGCAGGTCACTTACTCACTGGTTGCAGTGTGTTTGACTCTGTTGCTACTTCTTCCAAGACTATGGCCACTGGTACTGTTTTAAGGAAGTTTCCATGACTGCATTCTCAGAACCTCCCAGATGATGTTAAAATGAGATTTTAAATTCTGCCTTGGAAAGAGATTTATTGTTTGGCTCCTCTGCTGCAAAGGTGATCAAAAAGTGTGATGAAAGGGATGAACTGATCCAAGGAATCTCTAAGATTTTTAAGCACTCCTTTTCGAAATTGTCAAAGGGATTTTCTTTCTCCTCATTCAGTTTTGGCAAAAAAACAAAAGAATAAACAGTCTCAGAAAAATTCAGGTAAACAGGCATTTAACAAGAAATGGCAAGGGGGATCTAAAAAGAAGTCTTGAACCTCCCAAACCTAAGGATAGCCCAAGAAGTCTAAATGACTATTCACGAGATATTGTGACTCCTCTCTCACCCTCACCCCTTTTTCTTCTTCCAGTTTCAAGATAAATGGGTTTTGAAAATCATTCATCAAGGTTATAGATGGAAGTGGGAGGACATTCTTCCTTTCCAGGGGGTTAATCCTGATTCTCCAAATCAGACTATTTTGTTTCCACCTGTTCTTCATCACAAGCTGTCCCAAGGAGTGATAGAATCAGTTCCTCTTTCCCAGGTGGGGAAGGGTTTTTATTCAGGAATATTCCTTGTGCCAAAGAAAGAAAATTATTGGAGACCAGTTCTGGGTCTTTTTTTCCTAAAGCTGTTTGTGATGGTGCCCATATTCAAAATGATGTCACCTCACAACCTGTTGCCTCTTCTTCCTCTTTCAAGTTTCCTGGTAACACTAGACTTAAAAGATGCTTATCATCCCATCCCTATTCATCCAAACTTTAGTCATTTCTTAAGGTTTTGTGTGTCTGGATCACATTATCAGTTGTCTGCCTTACCCTGTGGACTATCCACTGCATCAAGAGTGTTCACAAAGTGTCTAGCTACATTTATAGCTCATTACAGGTTCCACGGTGTCCATATTTTTCTATTTTTAGACAACTTGCTTATCCTTGCAGAGTCTTTTTCAAAGTGTCAGGAATCTCTGTCTTGGGTGAGAGATCTGTTACACAAGCTGGGATACCAAGAGAACATTCTAAAGTCTTTCTTGACTCCCTTACACTGGATTTTGTTCCTTAGATGTCAACTAGACACTTCAGTTCGGAGAGGTTTCCTTCCACAGGAAAAATATATCTTTATTTAGATCTATGATTCTCATGATACCCCTGGCCAGACTCCATATAAGAAAGACACAGTGGTATCCAAAATCTCTTTGGTCTCAGTATCAACACCCTTTACCTTTTCAAATCCTAGTCCTAGGGGTTGTCAGAAGAAATATCTTTTGGTGGAAATGACAAATATCCTTAATTCCAGGTCTCCCCTTCTCCCTCCCTGCTCCAAAGCAGTTAGTTGCCACAGATGCCTCTGTCTTTGCTTGGGGAGCAGTTTCAGGAGGAATAAAAGTGTAGTGGGTTTGGGTCACCAAGGACAGAAGCACATAAGAATCAAGGAGATGCTTGCCCTGATCAAGGCACTCAACTCTCTGAACCATCTTTGGAACTCAAGACCTCTTAAAGTGGTTACAAACAATACCACAGCCATGCGATACAACAATAAGCAAGAGGGAACCAAGTCATTCTCCCTTTGTAGACTAGCTGTGTTAGCTTGGGATATAGCTTCACAGCACATTCTCACTCTACAGCATCCTACATTCCATTAGAGCAAAACTGTGTGGCAGACAAGCTGAGCAGGACCAGGGCAGACACAAGTGTAAACCAAACCAAGGGGTCTACCAAGATTTGATCCAGCTATATAGAGTTCCTCAAGTAGACCCCTTTCCCTCTTCTCTGAACAGTCAACTGACAAGATTTTGTTCCAAGACTCCACAAAAGAAGGCCTGGAATACAGATGCCTTTTCTTTTCTTTGAACAGGAATGTTCCTGCATCTTTTTCCACTCTTTCCACTAATAGCTAGAGTACTTCTGAAGATTTTATCTCCCCATTTTTTTCTTTCTTGAACCTAAAAATGAGGGAGAGAGGATACTCCATGCCTTGTATGTCCACAGTCAACTTAGATACTATCTCGACAGAACTAAATCTTTCAGATCTTCAGAGCAATTGTTCATTTCTTGTGAAGGTAAGAAGGGACAACCTGTGTCAAAATAGACTATTTCCAAATAGTTGTCTTAGGCTATTACATTTTGTTATACTCACCATAACAAATCTATTCCAGGCAGGGCCTAGGCCCACTCTATCAGGACATTGGCTTCATCTATGGCTTTTTGGAAAGAGTTGAATTCTAGAAACATTCTAGAAGTAACAACTTGGTAGTCTATACACACATTTACAAAGCACTCTAAGCTTGATTCCTTCTCTAGGTCCAGATCAAGCTTCGCTAGGACCATTCTCCCAGGGTTCCTGGACTATTCTCCTTCCACCTCCTAAATATAGTTAGCTATGGTTATCTACACATGTAGCTAAGGCTACTTCAGCAGTGATCAATATAATGAACATAGTACAATTGTGTAAGTAAATTTACCATAATGATCACTGCTGTAGTAGCCACTCCCTCTCTTCACCCCCATTGTTTTTTGGTGTGCTTTTGCCAGGGTGTGAACATTTATTTTTGCTCTTTCTAGCATTGTCCTCTTTCTGCTGACAGGAAACCTCTGAAGGGTTTGGCATCCAAACATGTGTTTTAGTCAACTCAGCTCGAGCTAACTGGTGGTTTGGGTACATGGAAGGTGCCCTGAAGCTTTGGAAGCTGGCTGGCTGTTATATCCATATAGCTAAGGCTACTGCAGCAGGGATCATTCAAACATTTACTAATATGGTAAGTCCAACTTATACAGTTGTACTTTCTTCTGTCTTGGTACTTCAAAGTCCATATAGACTGTATCTAGTGATATTCTCTTGTCAAGTTCCCCTGCAATCTAGCTTTGAAACTGGACCAGGTTTGACTGCCAACTTCTCATAGCAATGAACTTATGATGGTTGTTGTTGTGGAGACTGTTGTTTTCTGTGAAAGCATCTACCATTTCCTTTGGGATTCTCTCCATGATTTTCTTGCCACTACTGTTAGGCTAACAGGCCTGCAATAAACCTTGATTTTTCCTGCTTCCACCCTCCCAATAAAAAGGTATCACACTTGCTTTCTTCCAGTCCTCAAGATCTTCTTCAAAGTCAGGGTGAGTTGAACACCTCCATCACAGAATCTGCCAACTCACTGTCCAGACTCAATATGACCCTTGAAGAACACTCATGTAGTCTATGCACTTTATCCTTCCTTAAGGAATCTACTTCCTTTTCAACCTCCTCTCCTTCTTTTTTGGTGTCTGTCCACTGGTCTTCCTACTCTGCCCTACAGGGGTGTTGCCATGTGTACCCCATGATGTACACTTAATTTTTTATGATGACATATGATAGATTTTTTAAACTGACATATTTATCATGATTTGTGGTTATATACTTAAATGCATTTTTTTCAGTTAGCCTGAGTGGCTAAATGTTTACTTTGCTTAAACATGTAATTTCTAAGGTTTTGGAGTCAGGGACTTCATTCCAAATGCTGACGTACTATTCAAAAAATTCTGGCTATACTCACTCTGGCTGCCTACCCAATTTTGTTTGTAAAAGTTGAGGTGAAGTATTCTTCTTGTATCTCTTTGTTTAGGTACATGACCAAATATCAGTTCACAAGTGCTCATTCTAATGGGGAAAACACACTGATAATCCATGCCACCAAATATAATACAAAACAAGAATTTTGCAGTGAACAAGACTCACCTGTGCCCCCTACACCTCAATGCATTTCTAAATATTCTAAACATAACTCTGGCATCACACAACAGTGGGGAAAAGGAGAAACTCTCATCTCTTTTGTTCTATGATCTGATTTATTATATTGAAAAACATTTGATGAAAGTGAGAATTGACTAAACAAAACAGATGATTCACATTTCAATAAAATGCAACTCCACAAACAGAATGTCTCCCCCAGAAGCATAGCCCTGTGCCAGTATCATGAACTAGTGACCCACCCACTCAGCGCTTCACATGAAGAGCACAAAAAAAAAAGGACATTCCTTCTATTGCTACACCAATGAGGTTGCCAGTTGCACCCCCCCCCCCCCCATGCAGCATTCAGGTCACATTTCTGTGCTCTACCCCCGACCCTCTACCCTTTTATTAAAAAATAAATAAATCCTTCTTATAAACTGTAGCAAACTGTTAGCTACAAATGTAGAACAGTTTATACTCTGAGTGCACTGAGTGCTACGTCACTTATGTTTCAATTAAAAGGAAAAATTCTTATAAATTGTAGCAAACAGCTGCTACTGTTTATACCCCACTTACACAGAGTGCTTTAGTGCTCAGATTTTATTTAAAAAAAAAATTTCGACTTTAAAACTCAAACCATTTGCTACAGTTTAGATCTCACACAGAGTGCTACATCACTCACATTTGACCAGAAAAGCTGGTATTGCATTAAATATTAGGAATGGCTGACTGCACCTTTGGCAATTGCTCCTCTTGCCCCACCCAGCTACACCACTTATCTCCCCTCTTTTCCAAATCTTTGGTGCTCTCCTTTTGAGCTTTGTTCAGCCCAACCAGGTCACGCCTCTCCTTCATTATTATAAGAAGCTTTTTCTGTACCATACCACTAGACTTCCTGTATTCAGTCTTACTGTCTGTTCTAACTGCCTCCTTCCTTGTTCTGCACTACTCTATCCATCAAATATGTCTGAGATTCCTTTTCCAGTAGCTTCCCTCCAACTTGCTTTGTGGTGTCCTTTCATAACTAAGTACCTCTATCTGCAGCTATCTGAACCTGGTCTTTAACCTTGCCTTCCTTCTCCTTTTTCATATTTTCTGTGGTTTCACCTGAAATTTTGTCCTTCTACCTTCTTCTTTATTACAGTTTCCAGTACTCCTTTGACATCATTTGTCCATGTTCTTCTATCCTTTATCTTTTCTTTCCCTACCATTTTCCACCTCATATTGTCTACCACTTTCCTGTTGCCTCATACATGTCAGTTAACCCTTCTTTTTTCAATAGATAAACCAAATTCACTACCATCTCTATATCCCATAGTTCCCTCATTCTCTTACTTATACCCACATTGTTTACAGCTCTGAAGTTTCCTGAGTCAAATCACTAACCCCCTTGCTAACTGCATGTGCTGTCTCTCCCCCTTTCTTCTTTTCCTGCTTGTTCTTTCATACTGCCCTCTGTTTGGATCCCTCACTTTTCCTTTTTATTATTATTTGTTATTTATATGTATACATCTTTTTAAGCACCTAGATAGGACTCTGTACATCAACCTAAAGTCTTTTGTTCTTTCAACATTTTATTTATCATATACTAAACAGAATGAAACTCAGCAGAGAGATACAGGAAGTGATTAGAGCAGCATTGTATTTCTTGTCCATGACAGGACAGAAGGGTATTTTGTGCTGTTCACAGGTGGGCATCTAAGAAAGGGGTATGGGCAAAGGACCTCCCTTGGACCTAGGAGCAATGTCTGCTACCTAGACCAACAGAAGCCACAGATGGCTATAGCAACTGGTACCCCCAAGCAGGGAATGTATCCCCCTCTTCTAGTATCTTACATTTAATGAAGTAATGGGGTAAAGTACAACACCCCACCTTCTCATCCAGCTGGCATCCAGGCAGAGCATGAAGTAACTGCTGTACACTACATTGATACTTCCTTCAGATGTGTGGCGGTTCTAGCATAATAGTTAAGTACATGCTGTGCCACAGAATTGCCCTGGGGAAAGCAAATGACCAGTTTTAAAATGAAGGTCAGAGGTACCATAAACACTACTGACCCTATGGGGGAACTAACTCAACACAATGAAAGGAGCAAGATGGTGTAATTCAATGTAAAAACATAAACAATGTGAAACATTGCTGTGTTAATGGTAAACCAAAGAAAAACAGTACTGAAATAAAATGTAAACAAACAATAATGTGCAATGAGTTGTAGAAAATGGTGATCATGTTTCAGAAATGTTGTTTCCTTCTATTGGGCCAATACCACAAACAAGTATAGTTATATAAACTGGGCGGTTTTCTCAGCAAAAGATAATTCCTTACAAATGGTATGCTGACTGATAAACAGTGGTATGTATTTTCAGTTAACAGGTAGGAAATCTGTTTAAACTTGTATATCTGAAAAGTGTAAGAAAAGTTCTAAAATACATTGAGTTAAGAAAATTATAAGTTAATTTTTAAAGTAGACATTTGCTTTCCCCTAGGGTACATAGAAATGCAAGTAGTCAGGTATCTGCATTCTTTCTAGACCTATAAAAATCATTTGATTTGTTATCCCATCAAAAGTTATTCCACAAACTGTCTACCTTCACACTCTCTATCCCATCACTCACCTGGTTTCAAAGTTACCTCTCCAGTCGATGTCAGGTAGTTAAATGGCAAGATGAATTCTCATCCTTCCTCTTTATATCTATCAGTGCTCCTTAAGGATTCATCCTTGGCCCTCTACTTCCTAATATAGTCATAAATGACCTGCAAGCCTCAAGTAAGGACATTAGCATTGTCCAGGATGCAAATGATTTTGCCTTGATCTGTTTTGCCAAAATCCTGGAAAAAAATGCAAAAAAATAACCCAAACTCCCTTTATCTCCCTAAAAGCATGCCTACTGCACTCTCCGTTATTTCCAAGCCCTAAAAAAGTGCATTAATTATGCAAAGTCCGAAACAATCATCTGTACAAAAGTACATTTTGAGATAACCTCATCAAGCAATACAAAACTGAACTTGTTATTCACAACAAATGTCTAGTCATAATCTTAGATGAAAACATGAAAATTTGACCTGCACACAAAATGGGTAATTAAGAAAAAGCACCAAACACACAGCTCCTTCTATAGGATTGAACCATATCTAACTGATAATGCTAGAAAGCACATTGTCTCAACCCACCTTCATCCAGCACTCTTATGCAGCTTTCATTTCCACCAACCTAGAATCCGCACAGAATGGCCAACTAGAACAATGTTGCACCAAATGTGCTAGATTCACAGCTAATTTACCTCAAAGAACACACCACTGCCCTGAAATAGTGAAACTGGACAGGACTGTTACAGTACCTACCCTTTTCATAGTTAGTGACTACTCACAATGTCATCAACAAACCAGAACATTGCTCATCTCTAAATGACGTTATCACTTACTACTCCACTAACAGATCTATGTGTTCCACAGACAAACACCAAATACAAGTAACTAAGTCAGACAGCTCAGTACTGCTCAGCAGGAAACTCCCTATAATCCAACTACATCTCCTAAAAATGGAACTCCATCTTTCTCCCTCTCAGACAAATTGACACTCTAAAATCCTGTAAACCTTAAAAAATACCAATCAGACTCCTAAATGTATTCCTGCACTTCTCCAAGATAAATCCCATCATACACTTCATTACTACAGGTAACATCTACAGTACACCTCATTCCTACAGGTAACATCTTCTGTATACCTCATTACTACAAGTAACATCTACAGTATGCCTGATTACTACAGGTAACATCTCCTGTTTCCTCATTACTACAGATAACATCTCCCATTAACCTCATAACTATAGGTAACATCTATAGTACACCTGGTTACTACAGGTAACATCTACAGTATGCCTCATTACTACAGGTAACATCTGTACATCTTATTACTACAGGTAACATTTCCCATACACCTCATTGCTACAGGTAACATCTACAGTACACCTGATTACTACAGGTAACATCTACAGTATGCCTCATTACAACAGGTAATATCTATACATCTCATTACTACAAGTAACATCTCCCATACACCTCAATACTACAGGTAACATCTATCTACAGTACAACTCATTACAATAGGTAACATTCCCCGTAGATCTTATTACTACAGGTAATATCTCATGCACACCTCATTACTACAGGTAACATCTACAGTGCACCTCATTATTACAGGTAGCATCTGCCATGCACCTCCATTACTAAAGATAACATCTATATTACACTTCATTACTACAGGTAACATCTACTGTACACCTCATCACTACAGGAAACATCCTCTGTAAACCTCATTACTACAGTACACATCATTCCTACCGGTAACATCTCCTGTATACCTCATTTCTACAGGTAACATCTATAGTACCCCTGATCACTACAGGTAACATCTCCCGTATATCTCATTATTACAGGTAACATCTCCAATACACCTCATTAGTACAGGTAACTTCTATAGTACACCTGATTACTACATGTAACATCTACTGTATACCTCATTACTACAGGTAACATCTCCTGTGCACCTCATTACTATAGGTAACATTCCTCATTCACCTGATTACTACAGGTAACATCTCACATATACCTCATTACTACAGGTATTATCTGCAGTACGCCTCATTACTACAGGTATCATCTGCCATACACCTCATTACTAGAGGTAACATCTATAGTACACCTCATTACTACAGGTAACATCTCCCATACACCACATCACTACAGGAAACGTCCTCCATAAAGCTCATTACTACAGGTAACATTTACAGCACACCTTCATTACTACAGGTAACATCTCCCATACACCTCATTAACACAAGTAAAATTTCCCGCACACCTCATTACTACAGGTAACATCTACATTACATCTCATTACTACAGGTAACAGCTCCCATACACCTTATTGCTACAGGTAACATCTATACTATACGTGATTACTGCAAGTAACATCTACAGTATGCCACATTACTACAAGTAACATCTCCCATACACCTCATTAATACAAGTAAAAGTTCCTGCACACCTCATTACTACAGGTAACATCTACAGTACATCTCATTACTCCAGGTAACATCTCTCATACACCTCATTACTACAGGTAGCATCTATAATATACCTGATTAGTACAATTAACATCTACAGTATGACATGTTATATCTGTACACCTCATTACTACAGGTAACATCTCCCATACACCTCATTACTACAGGTAACAGCTATAGAATACCTGATTACTACAAGTAACATCTACAGTACACCTCATTACTACAGGTAACATCTCCCGTACAACTCATTACTCCAGGTAACATCTCCCATACACCTCATTACTACAGGGAACATCCCCCATACACCTCATTATTACAGATAACATCTGTAGTACACCTCATTACTACAGGGAACATCCCCCATACACCTCATTATTACAGATAACATCTGTAGTACACCTCATTACTACAGGGAACATCCCCCATACATCCTCCTAATTTTTCTCCTATGGACCAAAATCTGTTGCCAAATCTTTCCATCTCTCAAGGTGAAATCAGACCAATTATAAACTAATTTTTGCTGACAAAACTGTATTATTACAATTATCAATATCTCTTGATGCATTATTACACACTGAATATAAAAGTTAGGCCCTTTCACAAATATCCATCATTGTTAATTGTAAAATGTAATGAGAACATAACTCTATATATTACAAATGCACCCCTGTATATTGTACATAAATGTTGATTATTGTGCACTCCTTTTGTGAATCTAAAAGTTAGGTTTGCACACAGATATCCGTATCAGTTCATCTCTTACTTTCTACCACCTCTGGTACATGTTCCCAACTGTGGTCTGTTTAAGAAGGTACTAGGGATACTCTGGTATATGTTCCCAACTGTGGTTTGTGTAAGTAGGTACTAGGGATACTCTGGTACATGTTCCCAACTGTGGTCTGTGTAAGTAGGTACTAGGGATACTCTGGTACATGTTCCCAACTGTGGTCTGTTTAAGTAGGTGCTAGGGATACTCTGGTACTTGTTCCCAATTGTGGTCTATGTAAGTAGGTACTAGGGATACTGACTACTTCAAGGTTAATTTGATTCTTTGGAACATGGCACTGTTTCACTGCCGGCACTTTCTTGAAGAATTTCTGATCAGATGCTATAACAGCTTCCAATAACTGAGGATATTCAGAGTCATACAATAACTCAAGATGGCATAATCTTTACAAGTGAAGTGTATTACAATAAACTACATTAGAAGTGATTCCGACAACAAAATAATTTTGCTACAAAATAAGCCATTTTAAATTATTTCTACATTTTGTCCTGTCAAGTGGCTGTTCTTTGCCCCTGGTTGTTGCCATGTCTGGAATCAAATTGCCAGAAATTTTCATATGCCTGAAAAATGCCAGAACCACCTTAGTTTACAGACGAGTCAATATTTTTGAATCTGACACCAAAAATTCCACTTCCAGAATTCTCTTTTTGTTGCATCCTATAGAGGTGTGTGTGCATATATATATATATATGTGTGTGTGTGTGTGTGTGTGTGTGTGTGTGTGTGTGTGTGTGTGTGTGTGTAAATATATGGTGACCCTTGCACATATGCAGAAAGTCATCAGACTCTAAGCTGCAAAGTAGTGATGTAGAAAAAGGCACTCCAATGACTTCCCATAGCAAAACTGCCTACTCATTCCTAACCATAATAATAATAGTCACACATCTTTCATCTGTATCATGTTTGACTTTGACTACTATCATCCTAATCACTTATGTTACAAAATAGCTGCTCTTCATTTTGTTTACTTTCTAAGCTATAGCCTGACAAAGTAGTATAAAGCTCCTCTAGCCACCAAATGTGTCATTTGGCTTTTTAAATTTATTGTAATAGGACAATGTTAGGAATCTAAAACTTTTAAAAAGATCATAAAATCTCACTGTTGGTTTTTAGATTTAGTTCTATAACATTCAGGGAAAAATCAGAAAAAATGAATATAGCTATTTATTGAATAACACTATTAATAGTAATGAATAGTGTTATTCAATAAATAGCTATATCAATTTCTTCTAATTGTTCCTTGAATGTTATAGAACTAAATCTAAAAATAGTAATGAATGAGGCCATGGTGGAGCAGCAGTTAGCGTTGTCGCCTCACAGCAAGAGGTTCTTCCATTTGATTCTCGGCTGGAGCGCCTTCTGTGTGGAGTCTGCATGCCCTCCTCGTGGTCGTATGACATTTAAAGACATGCAGGTAGGTGCATGCGTGAATGGGTGTGCCTGCTTTCAAAGCTGGGCGTTGGGCTGGCAACTCGGCACCATAAAAATCCAATGCCAATCATTAGCGGGCAGGAGTTCCGCTGTGGTGACCCTAACCGGGAAAAGCTGAAAGACAAACAAAACTATTAAATAGTAATGAATAAACTATTAAGCAGCAATGACTACAGTGCATTGTTAGGTAACATCCCAAATGTGGGAAATTTCATAACCAGGATATGAATGTCAAAAATGTCCAAAATTACATGTGGAAAACACTCTAGCTTGGAATTTTAAACTGCTGTTTGACTGCATTGATTTTTTGATTTTTCTACTGTTAAGGTTTAAATAATTCCATTACTTTTTGATTTTACTATTAATATATTACAATTTGTAGTATTTTAAACTTTGTTTTACTATTAATTTCTTGAATTGTTAAAAGCTGTTGGCTAGGATCAGTTAGGAAACATTTCTTTTGCAGTCATTGAATGAATAAGAATTACATCTAGCTAATTAGTGTGAGAAGCCAATAAATAGTTTTCTTATTTAAGGTATTCAACTATATTCCTCTTCGGCTACAAGAGCTCTGAGTTTAAAACTGCTGTTTGGCTGCATTGATTTTTTTTTTGTATTTTCCTATCCACACATTGAACTCTTGTCACACTTTAAACTTGGTGCCTTTTTAGATGCCCACCCCTACTGTAAATTAAAGTGTGCAAGCCCCTCACAGTGCTATTTTTTTAAACAGCTTTATTGAAAACATTAAGGTAATGAACAGATATTTTGAAAAAAATTGAATAAGTTGAATTTTTAAAGTACAATATTTAAAAAAGAAAATAATACAATAACTACAATAACACAGAAAACTGTATACAATGATGTTCACTATATATCAAACAACAAGATCAATTAAGTTAATTTTTGCAGAAGAAAAATAAAGATAAAGAATAAAGGATAAAAAAAGGAAAAAAAAGAAAGATTACTGCAATAATCATTTATCCAGTTATTTAACTAATAATTTGTGTATATTTTCCCATTTGTAATATAAATTTGTATTCCTCATAGATTTAGATTTGATAGTTAACATTTCTAACTTAGATATTTCCAAGAGAAGACCTTTAAACTCTTTAGATGAGGGAACAGATGAGGAATTCCAGTTTTTTGTAATTGTTTTCCTGGCAATGGACAGTATAGACCAGAACAAAGAATATTTGTTTTTATTTATACAGTCTGGAACAGGTGTATTTGGTAATACAAGTGATTTTGTAAGTACAAAATTGTCTGTAAAAAATGTTAACTTCTTCCCAAAATTTCTTTAATAGTGCACAGTCATAAAATATATAGTTCCAATCAGCGTTTGTTTCTGCATTACATCTCCAGCAAACAATATATTGCTTAGTTATCTTACTCATTTTCTGTGGAGTGAAAAAAGATTTATGTAAAATCTCCATGTGAAGATTCTCCATTTAATGGAAGAAGTGGTTTTGCTGGCTGACTGAAGGAAATTAACTTTGCCTTTTTCTGAGGGAATAAAATTATTGATTACAGAAAATGAATTCCAATAGTTATCTGCATATACATCTAGATCTTGTTTAATTGCTCTATAAATAAATGATATACTATTTTTACTGGTAAAGTATTATAAGTATATAAAATCAAATACTGAATAAGTTTGGGTATTGAATTCTTAGCATTTGAGGGGATTAAAACTAGCTTATCTAGAATATATTTTTGAAACTCTTGCAAATCTGACCAAAGTAAAGTGTTAAGATTATCCCCAGGATTCACGAATCCTCCGTGTAAGAGAGTAGTCTTACATGGAAATGCCAGTGTAAGAGTAAGATGGCAGCACACCATGCATATTAATGAGGGTGCGCTGCCTCAACTCAAAGGCTAATATGGAACATGCATGAGTGTAGGGGGCGTGTCGGACTGCCGAGCTGTCCAAAAGTCCACGCCCCTGCAAGTCTCACAATAGGGAAATGTCAACTGACATGAACGAGTCCACACAAATGTGTACATACCCAACACTACACTCCCCCACATTCTAAACCTCAGTACAATAATAAAATGTAAAATGTTTATTTTTTTTTTTATTATTCCCGATACAACTGCCCATATTTGCACGTGTTTGCCCATTGCTTAGCTACAGTTAGCAGTCAAGACATCAAAGAGGATAATAAGAAACTTATATGCAAATTAAGCAAAATAGCAATAGAGTAGTGGTAGAACCTTCGCACTAAGAGGAAGCATTCCCGGTTCGAGTCCCACCACTCCCCTTTTCATTTTCTGTTGGAAATCTGTATATGAAAAGAATTCCTGACATTTACCAATGAAATTTTAGTAAAAAGCATTGAAATGGCCCATGTAGTAGTGACCGAATTTTATATATATATATATATATATATATATATATATATATATATATATATATATATATATATATATATATATATATATATATATATATATAAGAAAGTGAAATGGTTATGCATACTGATGAATGCATAAGTAATGTATCTTAAGCAATGTGAAGCACTGCTAAGAAAAGTTTACCAGTATTAAGCACACTTCAGTATAATAGCTCATAGCTTACCACTGCTTTAACTAGCGCAATAGCTTTGCGCGGAGCTGCGCATCGTGCCAACTAGTGCAAACAGAACATGTTTGCGCTGAGCTATGCACCGTGCTAACCAGCGCAATGTCAGGCAACGTTGGGCAACATAGAGCAATGTAGAGCAACATCAGGCAACATAGAGCAAT
This sequence comes from Protopterus annectens, assembly GCF_019279795.1. Classification (NCBI taxonomy): domain Eukaryota; kingdom Metazoa; phylum Chordata; order Ceratodontiformes; family Protopteridae; genus Protopterus; species Protopterus annectens. Next base: position 751,688,523 of record NC_056734.1, read on the forward strand.
GTTGGGCAACGTAGAGCAACTTAGAGCAACATAGAGCAACATTGGGCAATGTAGAGCAACGTAGAACAACGCAGAGCAATGTCGAGCAAAGTTGAGCAAAGTTGGTAAAACATAGTATCAGCTCCTAGCCGGTCTGGCCAGTAGTGAAATAAAAAGCAATGACAGGCCTCGAACCCGGGATACTGTGCACCATAATCACAGTACTGAACCACTAAGCCAGGACAGCTTTTCATAAGTATGCACTTTCAACACACACATACATATCAATGTAAGTTTACCCATTGCTAAGCAGGTGTACCTTCAGCTGCATTTTTTCAAAAATGGCCAATCACAAATAAGTGTGGGAAATAATGCATATTTAAGCTCCATATGTGGGAATACTAGCCATAACTGGGTGTAGCTCCCATCTGCAGGCAGCAATGGCCGGTGCTGGAGAGGGCTCTCATTTTTGAGTGCAATGTTGGGGCATTGAGGAGTCAAAAGTAATGGTTTGGCTCCTTGTCCACAATCATGAGGATAGACTCCTGCAGGGCCAGTACTAGGGCACCCAATACAAAGCAAAAGCCTGGGGCGGTCTAGCTCATGAACTCACCAGTGCCACAGGCGTCCCTCGGACTGGTGAGCAGGTCAGACACCACCATGCAGACCTGAAAAGACACAAGGCAGATCAACTGGACCAGTGGATCCAGAAGGCCTGTGGGATGGCAAATGCCCCACTACTGAGTAAGTAGCCATGGAATTAAGTATGTAAGAATTGCTATTCTAGTGTATACTATGGATAGGTATGTCTCAATATCACTTCAATTACTTCACAGCTGCAGGTGTCCATGCTGCGAATCAGCAAGCCTATGCAGATAGGCTGCTAAGGCTGCACCACCAGGCAGGCTAGTAAGTATTCTGCTTGTACTGTTATGTAAAATAAATGAGAGAGACTGAAAAAAGTGTTTAAACACAATAAATAAAGGTATAATAATTTTCTAATAATTATTATTCTGCATGTACTGTCATATAAAATAAATGAGAGAGCCTCTAGAAAAGTGTTTTAAGTCTTTAATAAAGGTATAATTCCTGGAGTGTGTCTGTGTTATTTTCTTTGATATGTTGTACTCTTGCATTATAGAAATAGTACTGTTGTATTAAGCGCTGTTAACACACAGTTGGGTAGGCTCATATTAAGTGGATGAAGGGAGTGCCAGTAGCTTATTCACAGTCTTCAACTGTTGGTTCATGCCCAGCATGTATAGGTTAATCTGGCACATGAGTAGCTTGGTATTGTGTTCCCCAGAAATGTCATTGTGGTGGCAGAAATGTAGGGAGCTGTTAACATATAACTGATAATTTCACCTAAACATATCTAGATAAGTATATGAAAGTAGAGCTGTCAGTGTACCATCTCAGCAGTAGTGTGTCTGAGCAACTCACAAAATATGTAGCAGTAACATCTGCATCCTGGACAGTTTGTATGTCAGATACAGCCCATGTATATAAAGATCTAGCAAAACCCATTTCACGATCTAAGGACAATTGTGTAGTGTAATAATACATGTAGGGGACATATAACTGCAGTCAATAGGAATGTAGTGTAAACTAGAAGGATATATAAGTTGTTAATGGAGCTATCATTTTCCACCCTACTGCATGTGCATAAAAATGCAATTCCACACCTCAATGAGTATGTCTAATCTCAAAACATTTGTTGGGACATATATATCCTATTTGTTTATAAATATCTGCATTTATTTTGATGCATGTGCCCTGTTCAAATACCACAATATTGGTGGCCTGTTGACATCAATTAAACCTGCATGCTGTTGTAATGTCCACTGTTGTCCCATATATGCATGTGTCATGCTTGCTGTTCAACTGTTGAAACTCTGGTGTGTTGGGTTAATGGGAATACTTCTGCATGCTGTTTTAACTAATTGTGAATGCTGTTGACTGCTACTAACCCATATTTTCATTAAATCCTCCTAAACATAGAACGTATGGGAAGGACGATCCCAGTGGACCCACCTGTCCCACCTCACCTGGCCCCAGCAGGTCCGGTGCCCAGCCTGGGACCTCCTTCTCTGTTGGCCCTGTGCCACCTTCAGGTGTAAGCGCTGCAGGAGATGGGGCTCATTCCCCCATACAAGCGTGGGTGGAGGAGGGCCACCTATCACCCTCCAAACTGTCCAGGCTGTGGTGCGTAGGGAGATCACGCGTTCTGTCGCTGATCCTCTACGCCAGCTTGAGGCACGAGTGGCGCGACTCACTGGTGAGCCTGCCCCTGCTATGCAGCCCCCAGCACAGCCACCTTCTGGGCTGTGAAGGTGCAGTGGTGACTGCTCATGGGTGGGGATCTCAGTTCCACTGTTCCCATCTGTGGGCTCATGGGCTTGCAATTTCCTAACATCCTTCCCCGTCAATGGTGTTCACCCACCACATGTGTCATATTCCGCCCCTGTATGCGTCTTGTTTGTCTTGTCTGTTTACCTCCCCAACCTACCTCCCCAAATATACCTACTTCCCCTACCCCACATTCCACTCTCACCTGAAAAAAAAGAAAAAAATGGCAATCTACTTCCAAAAAAAAAATTATGCTCCATACATAGATGCCCATTTTGCACACATGTCCGCTGGACACATAAACTGATATTTACTTGGCAGTACAACATACTTTGTTGTCCTCACCCCTCTCACAGGGGTTAAAGGTTTCATATTTCCTTCCAAATTTGTTGCATATGCACAACTGTTGCTGTTAAAGAAATGGGCAGCTCTGGGCCTTCCCTACACCCGTCCTGCACATCCCGAGCTGTTTTCCCTACTGCCTTCCCCTCTTTGTGCCCCATTTTCACCACTTTCCTATCTCCCCATTTTCTTTTCTTTCAAAGACATGAGCACAGGGGATAGCGGGAGTAAGCACTTTTAAGCAGTAGGTAGCAGGCTTGCGGGAGTGTGCGCCTGTGTGCGCTTAGCTAAGCATCGTGCAAACTCATGCAAACCCTCTTACAACTGCTTAAAAGTGCCTTAGTCACTCTGTATGTCAGGGCCCTTGTTCTGCTCAGCAGCAAAATAAAACACCTCTGTCAGTCTCAAACCCCGGACCTTGTACACACTAGACTGCATAAAGTACCACTAAGCCATGATAAACATACAACAAATTGGTGCTGAAATAAATATATCATGCATCAGAATGAGTGAATGTAAAGGACAAATATGAATGCCATAACACAAACCCTGTTCTGTGGAGCTTTACCAGCAGTTCTTGTGGAATTGCATTACATGACTGTGAAAAGAGAACCAGCCATTCTAGCAGGAATTAATGTTACAGCAGCACTTTACTACCCCCACACAGTATCATAGCTGGACAAACACTAGCATATCTGATTAGGGCAGAGGCCATACTTCCCAACTATGACTAATTTTCAGGCATGTCCCTGATTTTGAGACAGGTTTTTAGATGTGTCCCTCTGAATCCCTCTGAAAGGTACTGACATTAGGCAGAAAGGTGGGGAATTACACTTAATGAATAATGACAATAAGTAAAAGTTAGACACTGCTTGTACTTCAGGAAATGTGTATTAATCCATATGCTCTGGTTCTCTCAAAGTCTCAACTTAATGTCTCTAATATTTTAAAGGTGTACCTCACTTCTACCTACTTTTCCCTGAGTCTGTTCAAATATGTTTTTTGTTTGTCCTACACTGAAGAAGGCAGTTAATGCCGAAACTGGTCTGGTGTCAAAGGATTGGATAATATTTACATCTGATCTGCTGCTTGCTGGCTGGTTTTTTTTTTTTGTGCATTTGGTTTGGACCGTGCAATTCCCCGTGCATAGGACTTTGTTTGGTCTGTTCAAATATGTACCTGAGTGTTTAAGAGGCCTGGCAGAGGCATAAACACACAGGCATATCAGCTATTCTGATGTTACACATTGTGCAAATAGCTTTGGAAGGAGTTCCAGAAGCATACCCTTATGTAGGAGTACAACACTGAAATACCAAGGGATGTAGCCATGTACTGGTAGCAACCAACTGTGACATTGCTATTGTTCCAGTGCTGAAAATACCGGTGTGGTTCACAGACAAAGAATAACAGGCTAACCTCTGGCTACCATCTGGATAGGTCCTCAGTTGGGAGCTACGCAGACTACTTGCCATGGTAAACTAACAGGTACACAGCAACCCTTTAAGTCCAGCAAGATAAAGTTCACACATTAATACATAATGCTGTCTGTCCTTCTGCACCCCTACCCAAATGTACAATATACCTGTGTGTTCAGGGTCTACCAAGGATGTAGATAGGCATACTCAGTACTGAAATTTGTCCAGTTTTCTTGAGCAGCCTGTGCTAATGTCAACACTAAAAAAGCACAAACTGTTCAAAAGTGAGTAAATTAATATTCACAGTATAGCAGTTCACAAACAGTTCATGTGCCAAATAAATACATCGCAATAACTACTTTTGTATGGCAGTTAATTGTATAAGTAGAAAATAAACTACATACTCCCATGTATCTTGTGTTAGCATTTGTAGGGGTGAGTACAATTCTAGACTGAACTCTGTGTAGTGGAAGTGGCAACATTCAGGTCTGAGTACAACATTTAAATTACTGGCTACACCCCTAGCTTCAGATATAAGAACTATACCAACCTTCTGACTTACACAACGGAGGCCACAGCAAACAAGCATGGCCCCACTTTGGAAAGCTGAAGGGCTATGTCTACCTGACATAGCAATTTACAGCACTGGGTTGCTATAAAAGTGAGTACTGCAAATACAACACAGCAGGCTGCATGCAATTACCAAATGGTGGCCACCAATTGGTGCAGAGGCCATCACATGCACATGTGCAGATACCTATAAAAGCAGGCTGTACTTGCTGGCCACACATGCAATCATCCCATTGCAGATGCTGAGAGAGAGAGAGAGAGAGAGAGAGAGAGAGAGAGAGACAAACACACCCCCACCCACACCAGTGGAAAAAAAAAAGCCAAAGACACACCAAACTGAAAACTACGAACACATACAAAGGAAAGGTATGTAACAGATATGTATTTACTGGCATGTAGTAGATGTATTTGAAGACTACTCTACATACTTTGAAACATCAATATGTGGCAGCAGTACGTATCTATGCACAGATGCCCTGCATAACTATTGCCATGGACAAATCAGTGTGTAGCTGTGTGCAGTGGGACATAACTGTGATATATGCAGCTCAGCATGAGGTCCAGGGACTTACAATAGTGTGGACCTTGTGTGTGTATGGCACACACATACAGAGATATATATCTGTGTCATATATATTAGCATCTGTACATGTGCAAAGAGCAAGGGACATACTACAACTGTTTCTGAAGGGAGGTCATATATATGTTGGTGAAGGTTGTTATGTGCATATATGTATGTAGGTAGTAGTGTGTGGCAAACAAGACAGCATACAGTGCTGGTATATGACATGTGGTGGTTAAACGCTGTGGGTGTGATTTGTTAGGTTTGCAGTGTTGCAGCCAGTGAGGCCTGCTAAAGCCACATGGGCTGAGAACACCTTCAATGCATTTCGCACAAGACTGTGCAATATCATTACATAACTGTATACCTCACATACTTTGCATAATTGATATTCCCACCATGAAAGGTGTACTGTATATGTGCCTATATGTATATCTATATGTACACCAATGGATGTTTATATGTATGTGTATATATATATATATATATATATATATATATATATATATATATAGAGAGAGAGAGAGAGAGAGAGTCATATTTACTGTGACAGATGCCTGGTGACAAAGCCATGGCCTCAAGCTCAATGTCGGAAATTCATTGGCATCCCTTTTGCTAAAAACTCTGTACCCATGAACTACCACATAGGTGGTAGTCGACTTAACACCGAAAGTGTGATAAGAGACCATGGGACACAGGTGGACAGTAGTCTCCCCCTTGATAATCACAGTGCCACACTAGTCATGTAATCTGTCTACATGGCACACCTCATCACAAAAGCTGTGTCATCCAGAGTAAAAGAGGTCAGTGTTCCCCTCTACTCATCACTCACAAAACCCATTATAGAGTACAATGCCCCTTCTGGTATGTACCTCACAAGACATCTACAGCAACTGGAAAGGCCACAGACATACCTCACAAAGAGTAATACTGTCCTCAAACAGATGCCCTATGCAGACCGTCTCACAAAACCACAGCTAGACTGTGTCACATACCGGCAACCCAGAGGTGACCTCTGCCTAACATACAAAGCTATGTCAAACCAAGAGCTGTTGGACATGCTCCACGTAAACAGATCACAATCCCTACAAGCTACACGCTCTAGGGACCTAAACCTTGTCACCTCAATAAACAGAACATGCTGGAGGGATAGATTCCTATCTCAGAGACATCCCATACTCTGGAACAAACTACCTATCAATAGCAAACAAAGCTCCTCAGTAGCACTCGTCATGAATAGTCTTGATGATTGGATGGGAGATAGGAAATACACCCCGGGAATCACCTCTGTGGCTCTGCTTGACAGGGACATATGAAATTAAATTACTTGGGTGTCAAAGGCCAGGGTACTGTCTGGCTAGGCTTCTATAGGCCCTAGGGCCAATAGCCTATTACCTACCTATGAACCAATACACACCCACATGTACTTGTTGCAATAATTGCTATGTGAGGTTGACTGAGTGTGATGGTGAATGTGTTGGTGAATGTGTCACAGTTGTGTATATGTGGGATAGCTTAGTGGGAAACTGTTTCTGTCATGGTATTATGTGTCATAGCTCTGATTCCAGCAAAAGATGTGTATGCTATTGTTATCCAGAAAAAAGCAGTATGGCATATGGTCTGATGTAGTCCCTTTGTGTTAACTGGGGTGTGCCATTGGAGGATAAAGCAGTACATGTATGCTCATTGATTGGTACTGCTGGTGAATCAAACCCCTGTATGAACTGTAGTACTACCTGAAGCTGTAGGCCTAAACAGCACAGTATGGTGTATGTCCACATTGCTTGGAAACACTGTTTTGTGTGTTCCCTGTAGTCCTCACAGATTACATACCTCAGGCATAAGGGTTTGTAAGTACTGACACACAGTACTGTATGGTACACACGTAAAGCTCATCTGGGTTGCCATACCTCTGTGTCCTGTATGTATGTCTGATGTGTGTGTGGGTATGCCTGTAACATGCCCTCGGTCATATGTGTGTTACAGGATATAAGTGTGTATCTAGCAACATGTATAGTCTAGTACAGCAGTATGCCACCTATATTCATGAATGTGCACATATTGTAGGCAGGGGTTTTCCATCAACAACTAGTGTGGTATACTGGTAATACTGTAACTGGACTTTACAATCATTGCAATGGATTACATATTTCGTTATGCATTAGCTTGATATATACCTCCTGTGGCTAGGTGGTGCATTGTGTCGCATACAGTGTGCCATGAACTGTTGCATAGTCTTACATAGTGGTTTCTCTTTGTTGCTGTGCAGAAAATGTTTTAATATATAGAGCATGTCAGGCACTGTCAGGCAGTTGTGGGTTGAGCACTGATATGTGGTATTGAAAGTGTGTATCCTCTGACAGACAATAGTTTGCTATTTATGGCAGTTCAGTGATATCTGTACTGTAGAATGTTAAGTGTGCCACATGACTTGCTCACACATATTGTTTCATTGTCTTCCAGGGTCATGGCCCACCATCGCAATCCTGCCTATAGTCATGCAGAGGATGAAATATTAACCACCTGTCTCATCCAACACTACACCCTGCTATTTTCAAGAACCAGCCAGGACCAGCATGAGCGGACTGCGCTGTGGCAAGATGTTGTCCATAGGATAAATGACATAGGCATGCATAACCAGACATATGAGCAGGTATGACATCACTGCAGTGATTTACTTAGACATGTCCGGCAGCATGCGTCTGATGTCCGTAGGCAACAGCTTGCCACAGGTGGTGGGGTTGCCACCCATCTCCCCTCACCAGAGTGGAGGAGCTGCTCCTGAGCCTGGGGGCTCCCGGTCAACAACAACAGCACACATGTATCATCATGGAGGCTGGAGCCCCCCAGCAAGTTCACATGGAGCGTGCAGGTAAGATGGCATATCTGTAGACTACTGTTACCTCTATTGTTAGATCATGCATATGTGAGATGTGTACTGTGTAGTTAGAAGATGTGGAGCCTGGTGTTGTTCAATACTGATAATTTGGAAAATGATGTGTAGGCTTGTGACTGTTAACCATTGTGCAACTGTAAGGTTGCAAACCCACAGTAGCAATGCCACAGTTGTTGCCACTGACAAATTGTTTCATATCCTTGTAGGTCCCTCTGGTGTGACAGCAAGGCAGCAGACCCATGCTGGTGAGTGTGTTCTACATTTAATATTGCAAATAAAATGTGCATGTCATAGGTGAGGTGTAGGCCATGTACACATGTAACACACCTACGCATAATGCATGCTGTGCATGTTTGCTGTGAGACTATACACATCTCAGTAACGTGAGTGGCTGCCTCAAACACATGCAATACACAGAGCATCCCAAACAATTGTGGCTACACTATAGTGGACATTGGATAGGCAGTCGATACACATGCACATGACATACACAACTCCGTCATACGCAGTACATGTTAATATGCTACACATGGCATATTCAGACACCCACTGTAAGGTCACACTCCAGTATCCCAAATGTCATCCACACAGCACACATAATATACCTGAGGGGTAGAGGCCTATCATGGGGCAGTGCGACACTCTTCAACACACAACACATTCATGTTAGGCAATGCTCCCTATTGGGCACCTTACAAACCCATGTAACAACTGGCTGTGAAATGGTGAATGCAGCCATGGTACTGTGGTTCAGGTACAGCATGATAGGTGCCGGTCTGGCACACATAAGTAGCCTTGAGTGACCACATGATGCTGCATGATGATGGCTCATGGTACAACACGCCATCCAGTTACAGTAACCACAGTACTACACATAGCATTCATTGCTATACACCTCAATGTTGTGTGTGTGCAAACATATGCACCTATACACAATATGCATAGCAATCACCATTTGCACAAAGTGACACATATATGTCTTGTAATGCTATTGAGTGTATAGGTCACATGACACACATTGGGTATGTGTGATGTTTAATGTTGCAGTTGTGTTGTAGCATGCCATGTCATGGCTGGCACTGGCATGTCCACAATATGTTCTACACTCACCATAACTACTGTACAATGGCTATGTTGAGCAATGGTATTCCATCAGGTATACACGCACCACTCATCCTGTGTGTATACATAGCATGCATGAGCTAAACCTGTGTCCACAATTATCTGCTAAAGACACAGATGCTCTAATCAGTAATGGATATCTATGTGACACACAGATAAACATCCAGCCATGGTATGTATACCTGTGAGTGATGGTGCACAGCACATTGAAGAGCTTGTAATACTTGCACAGCAATGTTGTGTCCATGTACACATTGCATTCCAGGGTGAGGCCAATCACTGAACAACAACACACATGCATCAAAGCCATGTATACTGTTATTAGCAAGGACTGTCTACACTGCACTGCATGCTGTTGAGCAACACACGTCCTGCATGCTGACATGTGTAATATGACTGTTTGTCTTGTGATATTGTACCCCACCATCAACTGCTATTGGGTATGTTCTGGATTGCTGGTGGTGTGTGTGTGTGTGTGTGTGTGTGTGTGTGTGTGTGTGTGTGTGTGTGTGTGTGTGTGTGTGTCTCTGCTTTAGTGAGGAGTGTATTTGTGTGCATGTGTGCATGTGTGCATGTGTTCATGTGTTCATGTGTGCATGTGTTCATGTGTGCATGTGTTCATGTGTTCATGTGTGCATGTGTTCATGTGTGCATGTGTGCATGTGTTCATGTGTTCATGTGTGCATGTGTGCATGTGTTCATGTGTTCATGTGTTCATGTGTGCATGTGTGCATGTGTGCATGTGTGCATGTGTGCATGTGTGCATGTGTTCATGTGTGCATGTGTGCATGTGTGCATTTGTTCATGTGTTCTGACATCATGTACAGGTCATAAAGTGTGTTTCCTGTCTTCCTCTCACAGGTGCTGAGGTTGGGCTGGTTCACTGCAGCAGGGAACCTGATGTCACTGACACAAATAGTGATAATGAGGATAGGTGTGTTGAGGCACAGGCATGTTTGCCAGGGTCTGTCATTGGGCCACCAATCGACAGTACACAGCTATCCACCCCATCCATGCACACAGTCATACTGCCAATACATCCCTCATCACCAATGCCCTTAGCTGAGGGACAGTCTACAGTCGGCAATGGCCAGGACAGTGTGGTACCTATGGCACATGCATCCGGACACAGCAGCCATACCCAGAGGTCTGGAATGGTACCACATAGGCAGATGTCCAGGGGTTCTCATCGGAGCACTGCTGGTCATCATGCCCCTGGCAGATGTGCCACAGGTCTTACAACCTCACGCATGTTCCAGGCTGTCATGGAGGCACAGGCACATATGGAACGGTACACCAGACAGGGACTAAGGGCACAGAGGGCACATAACACCACTTTAAATGACAGTATCTGTGACCTAGCAGGTGCCATCCATAATTACACTGAGGTCATGGATAGACGTTGGGGTGAGACATTAGATGTCCTCCGCAATGTCATGTCCATGTGTCAGGACAGTGCGGGATGGGTGAGACGTCGACATGGACATATGCCAGCAACATCAGCAGCTGGTAGTTGCCGTGGATGTCCCTCAAGTCACAGCCGCTCCAGTAGTGCCAGTACCAGCCCCAGCAATGTTGGGGGTGGGCTGTCCATAGACCGTCCTAGAAGACCACGTGCACGTGGCTCTGGACAGTCCCAGCAGGGACCTGGGTCCAGTGTACATATGTCTACCTCTGAGGATAGTACTCAGTCTGGCTTAGTACCTGATACTGTCAGTAGCACCCCTGCCAGGCACAGGTACCGTATCCGTGGCCGGAGATGGTGATCTGTAAAGCCTGGCAGGTACAGTCTGTGGCTGTCCCACAAATCCCCGTATATGGCAGCCACATGGTGGAACTGTGTGCATGCAGACACACACACACATAAACCAGACACCTAGGGCTAACACATACCCGCACACATTACATCAACATTGGCCCATACCAGTACTCTTGGCCCTCACACACACACACACACACACACACACACACACACACACACACACACACACACACACACACACATGTCGATTGTATGGCTCAATGTAGGCCTCTGGCAAACCAACAACACACCCTGTGCATATGATGAAACCTGTGCCACCTCCTGTCATCTGTAACATTGATGCAGGAACAGGCTAACATGGTGCTGATGCACAGGGTGACTTTATGGCAGTATAGCAATGTTAGCATGTTGTCAGCAGTAAAGTGTAATGTTATCCTTGAAGGTGTAGCTGAGCAGGCATGATGCATTAAAGCTATGATTGTCAATGTAGTATTGTTTACACCAGTGTTAATCCCAATAGTGTATTGTCTGCACACGTGCCACTTGGCTGATGTGTGTAGTATTGGCAGCATGTGTTAGAGAGTGGACAGTACATGTGGGATGTGTGCAGCACAGGTTTGCAGGTGTACATTTGTGAACATGGTGGAGGTGCACTGTCTGCATGTACATGCATAGTGGACACATGGGCAGGGTGACATGCCCTGTATTACACAGTGTTAACACTCCATAGTTTCTATTGGTGGCCAGTATGCATTGTACTACACACATTTTGGAACTTGGGTACACATGTGTGTATGACATGGTTTGACACTGTGCTGTGGGTGATACTGTTACTATCTGTCATTGGTTTGCATTCTGGTAGTATACATAACCTCTACAGCCTGACCATAAACAATCATTAGATGATGTCTTGACAACTGACACACAGATGTAGGACACACAGTAACATTTGTACCCTTCAGGAACTATACTATGCCAGTAACCAGTGGTGTTCACCTGCACCCATTCCTGGGACCACTCCTGATTGCCATATAGCTCACTTAGGTACAAGCAAACACAGTAGGGATATGTCCGTCCATGTCTGGGAATGCATACTGTGGCCTATAATGCATTCTCTAGATGACACACACATCCTCCACAAGGGTATCATACAGACAGATACCTGTTGTCAAACCCATGCTGTAAAGCTATAAGCCAACTAAAGCATGGTCATCCACCTTTACAAAACATAGTATCCCCACAGTACCACATAGGTAGTAGCCCCCAACATGTTGACAGGTACCGATGTGTACATACAGCCAAGTGTTACATCATCTCTCCTTTGGTAATCACATTTCCAAAGGTATTTTGAAATCCCTCGGTGAATCACATAAGCAATAAGGGGTCTGCATGCATATCCACAAAGGTTGTTGTACACCTATAATGAATAGCCATCATTGACAGACTTTGCTGCATTTTAACTGGTCTGAAATATACCTCAGGCATAAACCCTCACTCACACTATTCAATAGAAACTGTAATGAGTGTGCGTGACATGGATGACCTAGGCCAGGGATCACTGCAGTGGCTGGGATTGTCACAAGCATACAGATGTGACCTAAGGTCTGGAAAGTGGCAGCACACTCTGGCAAAGATAACAGATGTGTTCATGGAGAAAGCAGGGTTCCCACCTCTGAAATAATTGAGGTCACATGTATGTATATGTATTTGCCACACAGCTACCTGATGTGCAATGCACATACTGTTGTCATTGTGATATGTCATACAGTAGTAAAAGCAAAACCCACAACACAGTGACCAACTGTGTCACACACATAGAGCACACACACACTCACCAAGTGCAGGATTCAAACCCCTACCTAACTACTTTATGATACTAGAGCAGTATGCATTTACACGATGCACTATACACATTACTGGGAGTTCTCCTTTCCACAGGTATATTTGTAGGATGGTGACATCATCAGACTTGACAAAGATAAGTATACCACTTTTAAGGTGTTGTAGTTGTCTCCAAAAAGGTTGCTCCTCTACAAGGAGACACACACTGTCATACAGTTGTCAAGTGCAGGATTCAAACCCCTACCTAACTACCTTATGATACTAGAGCAGTATGCATTTACATGACACACTATACACATTACTGGGAGTTCTCCTTTCCACAGGTATATTTGTAGGATGGTGACATCATCAGACTTGACAAAGATAAGTATACCACTTTTAAGGTGTTGTAGTTGTCTCCAAAAAGGTTGCTCCTCTACAAGGAGATACACACACACTCATACAGTTGTCAAGTGCAGGATTCAAACCCCTACCTAACTACCTTATGATACTAGAGCAGTATGCATTTACATGATGCACTATACACATTACTGGGAGTTCTCCTTTCCACAGGTATATTTGTAGGATGGTGACATCATCAGACTAGACAAAGTGGGTTACATTAGGTGACATTAGGTGGGCTACATAGAAGGAATTTGTAGACACTTTGGCAATGTGATCATCAAAGGAGAGTTTACTATCTACCTGGGTCCCCAGGGCCATAATTACATTCTCCGTACATACTGGATTACCACCTATGTGGTAATTTGTGTGCACTTTGTTTTATCCAAAGGGGATGACTATGCATTCTTTGGCATTCTGCTTGAGGGCATTGTTTTGACACCAGGTATCTGTCTCTGTAAAACCCTTCTGTAGGATGTCTGTGTCAGCCGTGGAGTCAATTATGGACCACAGTTATCAGTCATCTGCAAACTTGTTCAGCCATACTCCTCCCATGCTTGCCTGTACCTCTGAGCAGTATCTACTGAACAGGTGGGGTCCCAGGACCAATACCTGTGGGATGCCATTTGTGACTGGTTTAGAGTCGGACATGGCACCCGCAACTCTGAACATGTGTGTTTGATCTGTGAGCCAGTTGGCCACCCATCCTGTGACATAGCTGTTAACGTTCAAGCTGGTAAGCTTGTCCATGATGCCAGAGTGGGGAATGGTGTCGAAAGGCCTTAGTGAGGTCCAGGTGGGCTGTGTGGACTACTTTCACCTCCATCTATGTCCTTGGTAACTGTTTCAAATAAGTCAACTAGGTTTAGGAGACAGGATCTACCTTTAACAAAGCCAAGTTGGGTAGAGTCCAGTGTCTGGAGGTCCCCATTGTCTCTGTTTATGGGTTCCATGATAATTTGCTCCATAGCTTTGCAGACCAGGCTGAGTAGGCCTATAGGGCAATGGTTTCCTGGTTCTGTTGTGGCACCCCTTTGTGGAGCTGGATGACTGTTGCTGTATGCCATTCCTTGGGTACATAGCCTGTGGTAAGGTTGAGTCTGGACAGTGAATGTAGGTGAGGGTGTAGTTCCTTTTGGGGCTGGTGTAAGTCGCAGCCTGGGACACCATCCAGTCCCATTGATGCTGTGTTCTTAGCTTTGGAGAGGGCTGTTTTTACCTGCATGTCCATGAAGTCTGGTGCTCTGTATTCTTCTGGGATAGACACAGGCCCTTTTGGGGGTGATGTGGGGGTTTGCACTGAACTTGTCCCCAGGATGTGGGCAATGTAAGTTGGTTCAGTGTATCTTTTTTCCATTTTGCAGTAGCTGACAGCATTTTTGAGAGTTGCCACCTAAATGTTTGGTATAGCTAATGAAGGCTTTGTGGCTGTTATTCTTACATTCCTTGGCAATTTGTCTTTAGAAACTGGCCTTGGATTATTTTATGAGCGATCATTGTTTCTTCCTAATAATGATCAGTGATGCCATTCCTTATGTGAAGTTTGCTCTATCATGTGTTCGTTCCCTCCTTCTGTTGTATAGCTTATTTATGTGTGACAACCACCAGATTGGTTTCCTATTTTTGGAGGAGTGCATCATGGTTTTATTTGGCATGTCTCGATCCATGCATCCCTGTAGATGCTCATAGAATGCACTTGTAAATGATTCTGCAGATTGTATAGCATTATCCTATAGCAAGGGTGCTTTTGAACTTTCCACTTTGGTCTTGAGAAGTGTGCTGTTTGCTTTAGAAACTTTCTTCACAGTGGTTTCCTTGACTGTGGGGGGGGCGTGATGTGGATGTCCAGTGTGATTACTTTATGATCTGATATTACCAGTGAGGGGTTTATCTCTGTTGTGGAACACTGGTACCCCATGTTGGTGATGATCAGGTCCAGTATGTTGTCACCTCTAGTGGGCGTGGTAACCAGCTGTTCCAGAGCATTTGAGTTTTTAAACTCTGGGAAGCATTGGGCAAAGGACGTTGTACATGAGTAATTCTCCCAGTCAGTGTTTTGGTAGTTGTAATCTCCTCATATAATGGTGTTTGGTAGGACCTTTATATTTTCCACTGTTCTCTGGAATACTGAGTGAGGTTCCTGAGACAAGGTAGATGATCTGTAGCAGGCTACAATCTGATAAGCAGCTTTGCCCAATGTTAGTTGCACTTGCATGGTCTCCAAGGCCTCATGCTGTGCCACTAACCTGAAGGTGTGGGTATCCATAAGGTAAATGGATACACCACTTCCTTTTGTATTTCACTCTGGGTTTTGGGGCCAAAGATCAGAGGGATTGTGAGTGTTTTACATGGAGCATGTCCAACAGCTCTGTGTTTGACATAGCTTTGTATGTTAGGCAGAGATCACCTCTGAGTAGGCGATATGCGAGAGAGTACAGCTGGAGCATTTTGAGACAGTCTGTGTATGGCATGTATTTCAGGCTGCTAATGCTATTTGTGAGGTATTTCTGCAGGCTTTCCAGTTGTTGTAGATGTCTTGTGAGGTACATAGCAAAAGGGGCATTGTACTCTATTATGGATCTAGTGAGTGATGAGTAGAGGGGAACAATGTCCTCTTCTATTCTGCATGAGACACCTTTTGTGATGAGGTGTGCCACATAGAAGGATTTCCTGACTACTGCGGGGATGTGATTATCACAGGTGTGTCCACTGTCCACCTGTGACCCAAGGTCTCTTATTACACTTTCAGTGTTAAGTATACTACCACCTATGTTGTAGTTCATGGCTACAGAGTTTTTACCAAAGGGGATGACAATGCACTTTTTGGCATTGAGCTTGAGGCCATGGCTTTGACACCAGGCATCTGTCTCAGTGAGGCCCTTTTGTAGGATGTCCACATCTTCAGTAGTTTTGATTATGGCTCCTAGTTTGCAGTCATCTGGAAACTTCATTAGCCACAGACCTTCCATGTTAAAGTTTACTTCAGGGAAGTAGATACCAGACAGGACAGGACCCAGGACTGAACCCTGTGGTACTGCACTTGTCTCTGGTCTAATGTCGTACTTGGAGTCTGCTACTTTCACAGTGTGTGTTCTGTCAGTTAGCCAGTTGGCATCCCATCTTGTGACATAGCGATTTATACCTAGTTTAGTGGGTTTATCTATAATTCCAGAGTGGGGGATGGTGTTGAAAGCCATGGCAAGATCTACATAGGCTGTGTGAACCACCTTACCCTTGTCTATGGTTCTGGTGACTGCTTCAATGACATCTATCAGGTTTAGGAGACATGATCTGCCTTTTACAAACCCAACATGGTTGTGGTCCAGAGTTTGGAGATTACCAATGTCTTTTTTTATAAGTTATATGATGATACATTCCATGGCCTTGCAGAGCAGGCTCATCAGGCTAATGGGCCGCTAGTTCCTGGGGTCCATGGTGGCTCCCCTTGTGTAGTGGGATAACCATCGCTGTGCACCATTCAGCAGGCACAAAGCCTGAGGTGAGGCTATGACTGAACATGGTACGTAGGTGTGGTGCCTGTTCGTTCTGTAGTTTGTGTAGAACACAGCCTGGGATGTTATCTGGTCCCATGGATGCTGTGTTCCTGGCTTTGGAGAGTGTTTTTTACCTGTGCAGCCATGATGACAGCAACTTTGCAGTCTTCCATTATAGAGATGTGCTCTTTCATGGGTGAGAGGGGGTAAAGTTAGCACTGATCCTATCTGCCAGGATGTTGGCAATATCAGTTGGGTCTGTATATTTAGTGCCATTGTGCTGTAACTCAGAGCAGATCTGAGTGTTGCCATTGAGATTCTTGACATAGCTATAGAATGCTTTGTGGTTGTCTTTAGAATCAGTGTCGATTTTGTTTTCATAACTAGCTTTGGAGGATTTTATCATGGATCACAGCTTCTTACTGATGTGGACCATGGAGCTCCTCCCCTCATGGGATTTTACCCTCTTTTGCAACAGTATTTTCCTTCTGTTGTGCAGTTTGTTTATGGCAGGGGAACACCAGATTGGCTTCCTTTTCTTGGAGGTTAGTGTCTTGGTTCTGTTTGGGATAGCACGATGCATGCAGTCATGTAAGTGCTTATGAAGTGCAATTGTGAAGGATTCAGTAGTCATAACTGTATTGTCCATCTGCATGGGTGTCCTGCAGTTCAGCACTTCTGTCTTAAGAAGCATGAAGTTGGCTTTGGAGACATTTTTAACATGGTTTCCTTAATGGGGGTGTGGGTCCAGAATGTGGATATGTAGGGTAATTAGCTTATGGTCAGATGGGACCAATGAGGCGCTGACGTCAGGTGTGGAACACTGGTCACACAGGACAAACCAATCCCCGTAACCAACACAAATAACCACAAAGTGAGCTAAATGCTACTCATTGCCAGAAGTCTCAGCCTCCAGATGCACACACTCGAGGCACTTCTCATTATGGAGAATATTGATATCTGTGCAGTATCGGTAACCTAGTTCAAGGCTCCAGACAGCACACCAGCACTACCAGGATACTACTCATTCCATACCTTCCAGCATCAGAACCTGAATCATAGCACATAGGGTGAGGATGTATCCATATTCATCAAGGATACCTACACCTCTCTCTACATGCTCTCTACAGGATATGTACCCATAGAATGTTGCACAGCAATGTTCTTCACACTCCACAGGGGCGGGCCATGAAAACCCATTGGCATTCATGCTCTATGAGCCTGACAAGTGTGTTCTGCAAGGCAATGGAGCCAATCATAATGGAAGTCAACAATACAGAGATTGGGAACCTTCACACAGTTGAGCACACACAGTTTGGCTTTGTCAAATGCAGACCATGCCTCCTGAACTGGGAGGATTTCTTTGACAGTTACCCAGGCTATGGATGATTGAAATGAGCTCCACACAGCCTACCTATACCTCGCTAAGGCCTTTGACACCATTCCCCAGTCAGGTATCATAGATGAACTCACCAACCTGGCCATGAATCCATACATCACAAGATGGATTGCAAACTGGCTCACAGATAGATCCCACACATTACGAGTTGCTGGCTACATGTCAGACTCTACACCGGTAATGACTGGTGTCCCCCAGGGTTCAGTCCTGGGGTCCCTCCTGTTTGGTATAGACTTCTCAAATGTACATGCCAACACAGGAGAGTTGTGGTTGACTAAGTTTCCTGGGAACTGTAAAGTGTTTGCCATAATAGATTCCCCAGAAGACAGACATATTCTCCAGAAGGGACTCTATGAGACAGATGTGTGGTGTCAGAATCATGGCCTCAAGCTCACTGTGGAGGAATGCATAGTGATCCTCTTTGTTGAAAACAAAATACCCACAAACTACCACATGGGTGTTACCCCCTTAAAATGACAAGGTGATAAGGGATCTGGGGACACAAGTAGATAGTCATCTTTCCTTTGACAACCATGTTGCCAAAGTGATTGGGAGATCCTATGTGGCCCACCTAATCAACAAAGGGTTTGCATCAGGATCCAAAGAGGTAGTGTTGGCACTCTACTCTTACATCATCAGACCCATCATTGAGTACAGTGCACCATTTTGGATGTACTCGACTTAGCATATCCAGCAGCTGTAGAGACCACATAGGTACCTCACCAAGAGGATTACTGGCCTCAAACAGTTGTGTTATGCAACACAACTGGTAAAACTAAATCTGTTCTTTGTTGCGTACTGCCTACTCAGAGGCACACTCTGCCTAACATACAGAGCCATGTCCAACACATAACTGTTGAACATGCTCCATCTACACATAACAACATTGAGTCGCCCTACACATTCCAGGGATATGAACCTCATCAGAATGATGAATACAACATGCTGGTGGGATAGAGTACCATCCCAGACACTTGCCTTACTGTGGAACAGAGTCCCAATGTACATCAGACAGAAGCCCTCGCTGACACTCTTCAATTGGAACCTTGATGAGTGGATGGGAAACAGACAGTTCATGCCAGGCATCACATCAGCAGCCCCACTAGAAAGGGGCTTAGGGTACTAACTATTAGAACTAGGCCTTGGGAGACTACCCAATGGTGTGGTGAAAGCTGCACAACTTGCATAGGCTGATATATGCCTTTGTGGAGATAGTCTACTACATACCTATGGACCTATGTGACAGGTACATGTCTACAGATAGTAGATGTGTACTTCATTGTACAGTCATGTTGTACAGCAGGCACATGGACCACATACACTGTAATGCTTACAGATACTGGTGGCTGTTATGTACAGTGGGAGAGATGTGCACCTCATGTCTTTCGTGCCATTGGGATGTGTGCTGGGTGGGACAGTCCTGGATGGCTCCCTGTCATGGTCACCCTCTTACACACATCTCTGCCCATCCATCTTTGGCTTATTATACTGTGTTCCCCTACATATATATATATATATATATATATATATATATATATATATATATATATATATATAGGTACATAGGTAGGTGATAGGCTATCTGCCTGAAGGCATATATTAGTATGGCCAGAGTGTGCAGCTATCACCACCCATGGAGTTAGTTCCCTAGGCCTCTGTGTAGTAGAGCTGATGAAGTGATCCATGGTGTGACAGTTCAGTTTCACATACACTCATCAAGGCTCCTCTGGAAGAGTGTCAGTGAGGGTCTCAGCTTAATGTCGGTTGGGAGCCTGTTCCAAAGCAAGGGAAGTCTGTGAGTTAGTCATGTATCCCTCCAACATGTTCTATTTAATGTTGTGATGATGATATCCCTAGAGCATGTGGTACAGTGAGCTTGGGTTTACTTCAGATAGCGCATGTACATCAGTTCTGCATTGGACATGGACCTGTCTGTTGGGCAGAGATCTCCTGAGTAGACAGTATGCAACAGAGTACAGATTGAGTTAAATTCAGTCTGGTTGCATGGGGCAACTGTTTGAGGCCAGTAATCCTCTTGTTGAGGTACTTCAGTGGTCTTTCCAGCTGCTGAAGGTGCCTAGTCAGATTCATCGCAAGTGTGTTGTGGTACTCTCTGATGGGTCTGATGACTGATGAGTAGAGGGAACCTCCTTTGACCTACATGCAAAGTCCTTGGCAGTTTGTGGGAACACATAGCATGATTTTCTAACCACTTTGTGAATATGTTTCTGGAAGTAGAGATGACTATCCACATGTGTCCATAGATCCCTTATTATCACCTCCATATTTAGGGTGTTGGCACCTATGTGGTATTTGTATGACTGTAGCTCGAGGGCATAATTTTTACACCACATATGTCTGACTGAGACCCTTTTCAAGGATGTCTCTGTTGTCCCACACATCGATTATGACAACTTTTTTGCAGTCATCCACAAACTTTGCTAAACATAGCCCTCGTGTGTTTGACTGTATTTCTGAAAAGTATACACCAGACAGGAGGGGTCCCAGGACTGAGCCATGGGGGACAGCAGTTGTTACCAGCTTGAACAGGAGACCACAATTCTTACCTTGTGGGATCTATCTGTGCCCCAGTTGGCAATCCATCAGATGACATACATATTTATGCACTGGTTGTTGATTTTGTGGATACGACATGTGTCTGGGATGTTGGAAGAGGGCTTTACCAAGGTCTATGTGGGACGTGTGTAGCTCATTTCATTGATGTATGTCCTGGGTGACTGCCTTGAAAACAGTCTAGCAGGTTTGGGAACCATGATCTGCCCCTGACCAAACTGAAATTGGTAGGGTTGGGTGTTTGTAGGCTCACAATAGCTCTGTTTATGAGTTCCATCATGATGGACTCCATGGCCTTGCAGATCAGGCTTAATAGGCTTATAAGACAATAGTTCATATGGTCTGTTGTGCACCAACACTTGTGGAGTGTGCCAAATGTTGCTGTAATGCATTCAACAGTTTCATATCCTGTACAGAGGGTGAGTCTCAACAGACTGTTCAGGTGCAGGGTCTGTTTGTTTTGGAGTTCACATATGACACAGCTAGGAAGCCATGTCATCCCATAGACACTGTGTTTTTAGGTTTGGAAAGTACTGTTTAACCATTGTATATGTGATTTCTGTTTTTTCACAGTCTGCAGGTATGATAATGGGCCCTTTTGTCAGTGAGAGGGGCGTAAATATGTATGAACCTGTCTGACAAGATGTTGGCGGTGTCAGTCATGTACATGTATTCATTTACAGTTTGCACTGACTCAGAACATATATGTGTTTACATTGATATGTATGACATTGTGAAAGAAAGCTTCATGGTTCTCTATGGACCCTTTGACAATGTTTTGGCCAGAACATGGATTGGATAATGTTAGGAGTGCTCATTGTTTATTGATGATACTGATCGGAGATTTATTGGTCTTCTTTGAATTTTCACTTTCTCTGAACAAGTTCAGTGCTTGTAGTACATAGTTTGATTATGACAGGAGTCCAATATATTATATGGGTCTGTTTTCATATAACTGTGTGTGCAAGGCAGGATTGGTGAATAGTGACAAGTTTCTGGGGTAAGAACTGCAACTGCCAGATATGTGTGGCCCACTGCTTTACTCAGACATGGCCTAAGTGTGTGAGCATGCCCAGTATGACCTTTCAGTATGTTGTTGACTGACATTTGCTTTGTTTATTTAAGTGTGTGAGCATGCCCAGTATGACCTTTCAGTATGTTGCTGACTGAGATTTGCTAAATTTGTTGGTGTGTGAGCATGCCCAGTATGGACATATATACTATATGTGTGTGAAAAATCAAGTTGTTTTTTACTTCAGGGCTCACCTTTGTGTTGTACATCGACAGGAAGCACGCTGTGCCTGCAGGGCTTCCATGAGTCACTTTGCATAGACTTAACATTTATACATACAGGGGGGATAGCTATTATTTATACATTTCTACCAGGGGGCACACCTGATTGTTACTGTGGGTGTACATTGGATGAGGGGTTCACCTGACACTTATACACATTTGCTAGGCCTGCACTGCTATGTCAGGTACTCCATTTCAGTCTGTACTGTTGCCTATCATACTGGCTTGAGGCATACTACTGTACTACAGAACTTAGCTTCCAATTTCATGTATATTAGTTTGTGACTTCATAGCCTACCCAACCCACATCACACTGCCTGGCCTGCTGTTATCTGTCTGCATAGGCCTGGGGGGAAGTTCAGAGGGCATGATACAGCATTTGTTTGTGTTTGCGTTAGTCTACAATTGCCCTGCTGTGTCTGTGCCAGTGAAATGCTGTCATGGCTTAGTGGTTCAGTACTGTGACTATAGTGCACAGTATCCTGAGTTTGAGCCCTGTCACTGCTTTTTATTTTCCTGCTGGGCAGACCTGACTGGTTAAGGAACAGTAAAGCAGGTGTGAGCGTGTTTAGCCGACTTTGCCTGACTTTGCCCAATGTTGCCCAACGTTGCCCAACATTGCCCAACGTTGCGCTAGTTTGCACGGCATGCAGCTCCACGCAATTGTGCTTAAATATGCTAAATAGTGGTAAAATGTGCTTAACACTGCTTTATATTGCTTAATATAGGGCAATGATGCCTCAGGTGGTGCTGCAGGGCTGCCTATGTCAGATGCACATAGTACACTCCCTATACATGTTTGAAAACAGGTAGTGTCAAGTTAGGCATCCCTTTTATTGTATGTGCGAGTCAGAGAGAGGTGTCATTTCCAGGGTTCCTACTGAGTCAGTGTATGTGCTATGCATTGCCTCTTTGCCAAGGCCAGGGCATACTGGGCACACCTCCTTCTGCCTACTGGGGCAGGCTCAGGTTGTTCCTCCTCCGAGTCACACTGTGCCTGTGCAGGCCTTGGCAATGGTGGGGGGCTGTTTGGCCCTACCCCATGCTGTTTCTGCTGCAGCTGTTTTTACAGGATCATATTGTGTAGCATGGCACATACCATGACAATTTGGGTACATGTAGTTGGTGAGTACTGCAAGGCTCCACCAGATGTGTCCAGGCACCAGAACCATGACTTGAGCATCCCAAACACACGCTCAATAATGTTTCTTGTTTGTGCGTGTGCCTCATTATGGAGTTCTTGTATGGTTGTGTGTGCATTTCTGATGGGTGTCATCAGCCACGGCTATAGTGCGTATCCAGCATCCCCCACTAGGTGACCATCAGGGATGTCCCCATTGGCAAATCTCTGGTACAGCTGCGTCAGATGCCAGATGTGGGAATCGTGATAGCTTCCAGGGCAGCCAGCACACACATTCATTATTATGCCCTGGGCATCGCACATGACCTGGCAGTTGATGGAGGGGAAGCCCTTGCGGTTGATGTAGACACTACCCCGCTCACTGGGTGGTGCTTTGATGTGTATGCCATGCAGTCTATTGCACCCACCACCTCAGGGTATTCTGCTATTTGGTGGAAAAGATGCATATTGCTGGCCAATGCCTCACTGGAATTGGGGAAATATACATGCTCACCGACATGTGCTGACATGGCATCCAGGAACTGGTGCAGTACCCTGGATGCTGATGCCTGTGAAACCCCCATCATATCACCAGTTGGTCTCTGGAAGGTACCTGTAGCTAGTATTCATAGGCCAACACATACCTTGGTATCCACTGGAATGGGTTCCCCACTGTTGGTTCTGTGTGTGAGGCGTGGCCTGCACAGCTCAACAATTTGCTGCAGGAGGTCTCTGTCCATTCTATAGTGCTCCACTATCTCCAGCTCATGTAGCCCCTGGTAGGTTACCCTGGGTCTGTACACTCTTCTCCATCTCCTCACTGTGGGTTGCTCAGCAGCATTCACAACATCACCACCCTCAGCACCTTGCACATGTTGGTTTATAATAGCAATGGCAGCCCCTAACATTTTGTCAGCCTTAAGCTTTTTGAGTTTTCACTCTTTCTATACTGCAGTGTTGCAGAGTTCTTGTGAAAAAACAGGTTAGATGGTTGTTTGCAGAGTTTAAATTGCTGGGCTGGGCTGGGCTAGTCGACTGCCTGTGTAATTGGCTGATTGTGATATATTTCACCTGGCAGCTCTGCTAGTTCTCCTTGGTTAACTTCCTACTACTTATTTTCCTTCCTTTTTCCCTTTCTGTTTCCACAAGGGGCAGCGGCGCACAAACAAATGCACACACACGCGCGCACACGCTGTGTGCCCGTTTGCAAGAGATTTCAGATATATCCATGGCGTACACCTTTGGTTTCTTGTTTTCAGCTAGTACCACTGTTAACACGCCTCTTGCAATCCTGAGCAACTCAGGGCAAACACAAGCCACTGTGCTCCAATCACCTTACAGTCTTTCAGACATACCCCCTCATGATGTCACCTATCTTCTACACTAGTACTCCCCTACTCCTACACTTACACTCTAGGGACATGGCTCACATGCAAGGAAAATTGGGATTCACTATCCTTATCCTCATTTGCATAGGATTGCCTACTAATGCTTGGTTACATCTCTCACACTGAGCTTCCCCCCCTTAGCAACCACTACTCAGTGGCCATGTTGTTTGCAGCCTGCCAGTCACCTGCATGGCAGAAGAAGCTTTTTAGTGTAAATGCACATTTGTAGCTATTTTCCCTTTTTTTCATTTTATTTAAAGCGCAGCATGTTTGCGCGCTGCTGCGCTATGCTTAAACATCGGCGATTGGAAAAAAAATAACATTGGATTTTAAGGATTTACAACATTTGCAAATGACAATGGCCTTATATTTGGCCATTGGCATGCTTCCTCAACTAGATGCATCCTTTATTTGGAGCTGTCATAGCTCCATTTAGCTATTTGCAGAACGGTACTCCGTTACCAACGGAGTACATTTCTTCAGATAACACTACTCTTACACGGACAGGTTAGTGGTTCCTGAATCGCAAATTTACCTCATTTACATAACTTTCAGCAGCAAATGAGGTAATTTGCATAGCATAACACTGTCCGTGCAAGAGTAGCTTTAGAAGCTCTCATGCACGCCCCTGCCGGCTATTGCTGAATCGCTCATCAGACATATTGCCTGTCTGCCGTCTTACACTGTTCTTACACTCCATGCAAGCCTTCGTAAATCCGGCCCTATATTAATCTACAAGAGCATTAATAGATTTTGCCTAATTTTTATTTAGCATTTGATGCATTAATTGTTTTTGCTTAAATAGCAACATTTTAGAATAATCTGCAAAGAAAATTATCCCTTGTGTATAGGCAATAGGGAAAATGAGAAACAGCCAATTTTCAAAGATTCTAAACCTAAATATATAGTTTTTAAAGGCCTTTAGAATTAAAGTTACATAAGTAGATTTAAACATTTGAGTGGAATAATTGGAAAAGTAATCTCTCAAATTCCATATAAATTAATTATTTATTAACTATGATAGATGGTTATTGCCTTTACTTTTGGTATTTTGGAATACATTTAATATCATTTCTTTCCATTTTGCGAAATACTCTCCATCTATAAGATAAATAATTGTTTTAATAAATGATGAAATTGAATAAAGTTCTAGATTTGGTAAAGATATACCTCCATTTTACCAGCTATACATATGATAGGACAATGCAATTCTAGGCTTTATCGGATGCCACAAAACGTTTTTAATCAGTGTGTTAAATTTTTTAATAAAAGAGCCTGTAGGGGGAATAGAAATAGATTATATTATGTATAAAATCTTTGGAAGCAAAATCATCTTTATAATGGAAAGTTTTTCATCCATTGTAAATATAATCTTGTTCCATTTACTTATTAGAGTCTCTATGGTTGTTATACTTTTGCTATAATTTAGGTGTAATATGTCTTTAATATTAGTTGTTATAATTATACCTAAATATGTTATTTGTTGAGACTGAGATATATATTTTTTATATTGATCTTGTATATTATACCTTTTGGAACCAATTAGGAGAATTTGAGTTTTATTGTTATTAAAGTTAAGACCAGAACTTTTTTTGAAATATATCCATGTTTTTAAACAATTCTTGTAAGGTGGTGTCAGTACCACCAAGTGTGATTAATACATCATAAGCAAACATTTGGATTTTTGATGTTTCATTAAGGTTTAATCTATAACCTTGTATACTGTTGTTATCCCTTATTAAGTTAGCCCGAGGTTCCATAATTAACATGAATAAAAGAGGAGATAAAGGGCAATCTTACCTGGTTCCTTTTACAATGGGTATGTTCTGGGATATATTTGTACCTATTTTTATGTAGGCTTGACTTTCATTATATAATTGAGTTATAAGATTAAATCATTCAGTAAGATAAAAAGATTGTCCTAATTAACTGAGTCAAAGGCACAGTTAATATTTAAACTAACAAGAGTCAAATTATTCTTTAAGATTTTTACTGATTCAATTAAAGTTATTGTTCTTTTGATGTTATCATAGGAAGTTCTATTAATTATAAAACCTGTTTGATCCATGACTACCAGGGATGGTAAAAATTTTTTGAGTCTAGCATAAATAGACATGAACATTTTATAGTCTGTGTTTAATAATGAAATGGGCCTATATGAAGCACATTTTTCAGGGTTTTTATCAGACTTTAGTATGGGAGAAATAAATGTATACTTCCAAGAAGGGGGTATAATATTATTATGTTGAGCTATATTGAATAATGTGTGTAACATAGTTAATGCTTTGGCAGGCAAAACCTTGTAAATTTCCGAAATGATATCATCATTACCAGGAGCTTTATTTTGCTTAAGTTTAGTGATTTGATCTTTTATGTCTTTAAAATATATTTGTTTATCTATTCATTTTATTTGTGTTTCTGATGGTCTGTCCTTCATATTATTATTTATAAAAGATTGAATATCTTTTGTACTATTAATCATATCATTGGGTTGGTTTAGTTTTAAAAATATTCTCTAAACTCAATATATTTGTTAAATCAGATACCATTTTTTTTGTTGGAGAATAGATTTCTTTAATATGATTAAGTTTATTTAATCTTTTAGTCTTCTTAACTAATATATTCATAGATCTGGGATTTATAGAAAAAAGTTTAAAGTTTATATTTTTCAAGAGTAATCATGACTTTATGGTTTAAAATTTCCATATATTTATTGTTTAAAGTATTTATTTCATTTATTCTATCTTTCTTGTCTGGGTTTCTTGAAACATCAAGTCTTAAAGCATCTAACTTTGTTTGTATATTTTGAAGGTCTTTATCCCATGAAATTCTTTTCTTTTTATGCCAGTCAATAATTGTACCATATAGGTTAACTTTTAGAGCATCCCAAATGTATATTCAGAGGTTCCTTGTGTGTTATTAAGTTCAATAAAATGTACTCCTGTAGTAAAGAAATCAATGAAGTCTTTTAGTTTAGTTATGTACGCTGGTATCCTTTTAATTTGAACATTAAATGTGGAATTTAGTATAAAATCAAATGTTATGGAATTATGGTCCGAAAGGGGACATGAAATCACTTTTGAGTTTAATAAGAAATAAGTTAAGTTATTAAAAATGAATACCCTATCTATTATTGAATATGAATTGTGTCTATGTGAGTAGAATGTACAGAACAGTGACTTAGCATCTGTAAAGTTATTAATATCCTTCATCATGTATGAATCTGAAAATTCATTCAATAATTTGGCTATTGCTGGAAATTTTCTTTTACCATTGGTACTTGAGTCTTTTATGTCAGAAATATCTCCAGCAAGAATAATACTACCTTTAGAAAACTGAACTATATGCTCTATATGTTGTTTCACTGTTGTAGGTCCAAAGCCAGGAATCCAATATATATTTATTAAAGTCAAAATGTTCTTATTAAATTCTATAACAACTGAAGATAACATCCCTTTGTATTCTGTAGTCAAAATATTTTCTCTAGTACTTTTTGACAGTAAAAAATAAAAAAGTTGCAAAAATGTTTATATACTATCCTAAAGGATGATTAGTAGATTCCAAATATGTAAAAAAAACAAAATTAGGATAGATAAATTCAAAAAATCCCGTCACAAATATTCTGTAAAGGCAGAGCAGAGAGAAAGTGCTGTTACTCAGTGCTCATCTTGGCCATGCCTCCCTCCCAGTGCTATTTCTACTGGACTCTGAAAGGTCAAATTGATAAGGTACTTCCATTAGACTCTAAAAGCTTGAATTACCCTCTGTTTCATATAATCCCATTTCAGCTAGTGCACACTGCAATATCCAGAGTGTTAATTTAAATTATGTATTGTTCTTTTTGTCAGTTTTCCTTGTTCTAACCAGAAGTCAAATGCATTTTTAACTTGATCTGGGACATTGTAATACCCCTCCTACAGACTATTAAGGGATGATCTATGCCTAACCTACAAGGCATTCTTCAATCCAGCCCTGATGGATCTGCTACACATTCATAAAACTAATAGCACTAGCATTATATAATATAAAGATCTAAACCTCATCTGTGACATAAACAATACATGTTGGAGGAAAAGGTATGTGTCTTAGAGATTACTCTATCTCTGATTCCCCATTCATGTGAAACGGAGCTCTTCCCTAAGCTTATTCAAATGCAATTTGGACAAATAGATGGGAAATCACAAATTCACTCCAGCTTGCCAGCTGTGGCCCTTATGGACAGGGGCAGTTTGTATTTGCACTAAGGCACAAACATATACCAAAGTTATTCTAGCCTGTGGGCATTTATAAGTGGGAAAACTGGGGCATTAATGGCTAGGCTTAACAAAGGCTCTAGGGCCATTAGTCTAGTAATGCCCTATGATCCTAAGCAGTAATACTAGTAAAATACAAAATACAGTGCACTCTTGTAAATATATTGTCACTGGAGTAACTATATATTTCTATCACCTGTGGTATCACCTCCTTTAGTCTGACAATTCTCATTTTTTTTCAGGAGGCTTTTGTTAACCAAAATGGAAAGAAATTGTGACTAGATTTTATCACCAGCTTGTCTAGCAAAGTATTCTTAGTCGAATTTAGATTTATTTCCATAAAGGTCCAGGATAAGTATTTTTGTGTGTCATCCACATTGAACACATCAAATTTCATTGTCATTGTTAAGGAGAAAAGCTGGTGACTAGCTTCTTGCTGAAGCAGCTTAAGTGATCATTAGGTACCTTTATTCATAATATCTGCATTACTGGACAGTCTGACAGACTTTATTAGGTCAATGAGATATGTTTGCAAACTAACCTTGTTTTATGGGTAGTTTCGATCTGCAATATTAAGGTGAAGCATGGGGTTTAGAGTAACCAGCTGTTAGAGCTTGAAATTTAAGTATTAGCTTTGGAATGTCTTCTACCTGCAAAGCTTTAGTAGAAAATCTAAAGCTTCATCATCTAAGTTTAAGGGTTTCCATGTCCCATTCAATATGATCTCTAATATTTTTTGTATTTGAAAAGTAAGGCAAACAAATTATTGAAACATAATGTGCATGTACCTTTCAAGAATATATGTTTTGCCTCTATATCTCTGGAAAATTCTTGGTATCTTTTTGAACTTTCCCATTATGCAGGATAAATTCATTACTTTCTATAACTTTAATATTTTTGCCACATCTGTGTAGCTAAATAATTTAAATTTGACCAGGAGGGGTGGCTGACCAGTTTGTAAAGGAGGTATAAGAGCTCTGTGCATGTGTTGCACAACCATAGCTAGTGAATGATTATGGAGCTTAGAAATGTGGGTTTGCAGGTATTGCAGTGGATCATGCCCTTTAGAACTTTTGTTCAATCCTATCAATCAAAGATTGCTGCATTATTGTCTATTCTCAAGACCATTAATTTTAATCAGCAGTTGTTTGATTAAGGAGTCGTTATCATACATTAAGGTTTGTGTCTCTTAAAGGTGGGTCACTCGCAGAGAAACTGCAGACTCCATAAATGCTCTTTTTGCCATTAGAGCTTGTATCACTTCTAGATGCCAGTGAAGTTTCTTCCAACATTTCATTTAGCAGGATTGTAATTTTTTTCCATTTTGTCATTCAAAAGTTCAAATGACTTGTGGCTGGTAACATGGTATTCCAGAATACTAACAGATGCACATCTATAACTGCAGTGGGTCAGGAAATCAGATGAACATTTAATACCTACAGATAAAGTAAGTTAGATGGTTAGAAGGGTGCTTGGTGTGACATCTGGAAAGAGGAAGGAGAATAAGGAGACCTGGTGGTGGAATCAAGAAGTACAGGAGAGTATACAGAGAAATAGATTTGTGAAGAAGAAGTTGGATTGTCAGAGAGATGAAGAAAGAAGACAAGAGTATAAGGAGATGAGGTGCATGGCAAAGAGAGAGGTGGCAAAGGCTAAGGATAAGGTATATGAAGAGTTGTATAAAAGGTTGGACACTAAGGAGGGAGAAAAGAACCTGTACCGATTGGCTAGACAGAGGGACAGAGCTAGTAAAGATGTGCAGCAGGTAAGGGTGATAAAGGATAATGACGGTAAATGTACTCACAAGTGAGGAGAGTGTGTTGAGCAGATGGAAAGAGTACTTTTAGGGGTTGATGAATGAAGAGAGTGAGAGGGAGAGAAGGTTGGATGATGTGCGTTTAGTGAATCATGAAGTGCAGTGGATTAGCAAGGAGGAAGTAAGGATAGCTATGATGAGGATGAAGAATGGAAAGGCTGTTGGTCCAGATGACATACCTGTGGAAGCATGGAGGTGTTTAGGTGAAATGGCAGTGGAGTTTTAACTAGACTGTTTAATGAAATCTTGAAAAGTGAAGGATGCCTGAGGAATGGAGAAAAAGTGTTTTGGTACTGATTTTTAAGAATGAGGGTGATATGCAGAGCTGTAGTAACTACAGAGGGATTAAACTGATCAGTCACAGCATGAAGTTATGGGAAAGAGTAGTGGAAGCTAGGTTAAGAAGGGAGGTGATGATTAGTGATCAGCAGTATGGTTTCATGCCAGGAAAGAGCACTACAGATGGGATGTTTGCTCTGAGAGTGTTGATGGAGAAGTACAGAGAAGGTCAGAAGGAGTTGCATTGTGTCTTTGTGGATTTAGAGAAAGCATATGACAGGGTGCCTAGAGAAGAGTTGTGGTATTGTATGAGGAAGTAGGGAGTGTCAGAGAAGCATGTAAGAGTGGTACAGGATATGTACCAGGGTAGTGTGACAGCGGTGAGGTTTGCGGTGGGAGTGACGGATGCGTTTAAGGTGGAGGTGGGATTACATCAAGGATCAGCTCTGAGCCCTTTCTTATTTGCAATGGTGATGGACATGTTGACAGACGAGATCAGAAAGGAGTCCCCGTGGACTATGATGTCTGCAGATGACATTGTGATCTGTAGTGAGAGTAGGGAACAGGTGGAGGAGACCCTGGAGAGGTGGAGATATGCTCTAGAGAGAAGAGGAATGAAGGTCAGCAGGAGTAAGACAGAATATATGTGTGTGAATGAGAGGGAGGACAGAGGAATGGTGAGGATGCAGGGAGTAGAGGTGGTGAAGGTGAATGAGTTTAAGTACTTGGGATCAACAGTTCAGAGTAATGGTGAGTGTGGAAGAGAGGCAAAGAAGAGAGTACAGGCAGGATGGAGTGAGTGGAGAAGAGTGTCAGGAGTGATTTGTGACAGACGAGTACCAGTAAGAGTGAAAGGGAAGGTCTACAAGAGGGTAGTGAGACCAGCTATGTTATACGAGTTGGAGACAGTAGCATTGACAAAAAGGCAGGAGTCAGAGCTTGACGTGGCAGAGTTGAAGATGTTAAGATTTGCACTGGGTGTGAAGAGGATGGACAGGATTAGGAATAAGTATATTAGAGGGTCAGCCCAGGTTGGAAGGTTTGGAGATAAAGCCAGAGAGGCAAGATTACGTTGGTTTGGACATGTGCTGAGGAGGGATGCAGAGTATATTGGGAAAAATATGCTAAGGATGAAGCTGCCAGGTAGCAGGAAATGAGGAAGGTCTAAGATAAGGTTTAGGGGTGTGGTGAGAGAGGACATGCAGGTGGTTGGTGTGACAGAGCAAGATGCAGAGGACAGGAAGAAATGGAAACAGTTGATCTGCTGTGGCGACCCCTGATGGGAGCAGCCGAAAGAAGAAGAAGAAGATAAAGTAAGTTAAAAAGAAGCCACCAGATATATGCAAATGGTTACTACAAATAAGAATTCGTTTTTAAGGATGAATAAATTGTCTGTGGTTAGAGATTGTAGGAATTAAGCTATCATGAGCCGTGCAGGCTGCATCTCCACCATGTATTATATAGTTAAAGCCAATACTGAAAGGTGAAAAGGAATATATTTTACTTTAATAGTACTTAGGCAGGAATAGGTGGGCATCACATAAAGCAAAAGTAAAAGCAGATGATCAGAAGTAAGGCAGGGTGGCACTATACCAAGCATAAAGTGTAGGTGTGCTTGGCAGTATTAGGTAGATAATGTTAGGACCAACAGCACATGATGCATTTGTATAATCTCAGAAAGGAGCTAGTATTTAGACTAACACACCTAAGATACAGGAGAGGTTTAAGTATGTAAGAGAAAAGTAGAAGGGGTATAGGAAGGAAAGGAAAAGGGATAAAAGGTGAATAGTTATTGCATAAGGTAAAGATAGTCAGATGTTCATCTGATAGAAACTTTAATGCCAGTGTTGAGATTTAAATTAGGTGACAGCATCTTGGGTCCCAAACTAAGGAGTTTCACAATGTTCAGAGAAATGAGGAGTTGTTATTGAAAAAATGAAATTCTCTTGGATTTCTTAATTTAGGAAGAAAGTAGTCTTAGAAGGATAGTTTAAGATAGGAAAGTGCACCTTTGCCTTTCACGAATCTGCATCTTAAATATTGTAAGTCTACTTTTTCATCATAGATTGCACTGTCTCTAAACAGCAGTGATCAAGCAAATGAAGGACAGAAACAGTATTTTAAAGAAAATGAAATTAACTGATAGAATTATTCCTTCTTTAACAAGGAGCTCTTAAGTCTTGATTAGAATATGACAATAGTGCTTAAATTGGCGGGAGAAGGCAAGTTGTACAGATCTGCACATTTTGTTAATTAGAGCTTGGAGAATGGAGCAGTTCTTTGCTGATGAATAGGCAAACAGTGTGGTAGTCACGTTCAATTAACAGCATTAATACTCATGTACCAACAGCTATCCTTGCCTAAGGAGTAAGCTGAATATCTATTTTTCATGGCACACAATGCTAAGCATTTTAGTGATGTAATATGAAACTGAAGGGTAAGTAGACAGTCAAGAAATATACTTGTTTTTTGTAATGAAGGGCATCTTCAATTAAAGAACCAACACAACTGATAGCAGATCCAGTTTTAGGTACACTTAAATTACAAGGTGTTCCAAAGTTAACAGATTTCATTTATTTATTTATTTATGAAAATGAAATTAGTAAATTTCATGCAGTTCTTTAAATGTTCCATGTTTTGTTGTAGC
Source organism: Protopterus annectens (assembly GCF_019279795.1). Taxonomy (NCBI): domain Eukaryota; kingdom Metazoa; phylum Chordata; order Ceratodontiformes; family Protopteridae; genus Protopterus; species Protopterus annectens. Next base: position 751,722,006 of record NC_056734.1, read on the forward strand.
TTCTCCATTACTTCACATTTATAAGCAGAGGAAAATATAATCACTATGCCATCTGCATTATCAGTTTTGTGATGTGAAAATCTGCTAACATGAAATTTATGAAAAGAGAAAATAATAGGGAACTCAAAGCAGAGCCTTGGAGTACACCACAGCACAGGCATTTAGGATCAGAAAAGCACTCAGATGTTTTACAAAATAACTGCATAGAGAGGTGTCTTCTTCAAGTACAATTTATTGAACAGTTTGGAAAGGTGAATGACTGCATCAAATACCTTGAAGAAATCAACATAGACCACTTCAGTCAGCAAACGGTTATCTGTGCCTTCTTCTACATCAGCTGTTAGCAGCCATTTTGTGTCATAATAATATAACCAAAGTGAAATGGATGCTTGAATCAATTTAATTAGTCTGTCACTTGAAATGAGGCTGTGCTTTCCAAAACCTGCTAGGCATGGTAAGAGAGAAAATTGATGATGGTGTGAGGGGTCTGATAGATAACAAATTTTAGGTCTACGTGCAATAGTTGTTCTTTTACAATCAGACCAGACTATAGCCTGGCACAAGGAGGGGAAACAAATAGAAATAAATAGGGGTAAATGGTAATGTATGTAGTGTAACAGATTTTAAAAGTCTTACATGCAGATCATCTGTGCAAAGTGAATTATTAGCTGGCAATTTATTCTGTGGTGTTGTGGCTTTCTTCTGAGTAATTAATAAAAGGAAAATGTAAGAGAAGTTGGCAGTGGGCAAAAAAACATAATAAGCTGATGCATAGAACAATTCTTCATTTATATGAGTGACACACTCCCTATCTGAGAGGACTGGTTCATTGTTGTTTATTAGTTTGAAGCTATCAATTGCTTTGTTATATCTAGTAACCCAGAAGATTTCCTACCAGAAACTCCTGGGATTAAAGAAAGTTTTTGTTTCAGAGATGCATGACATTTGCCTCTTAAAAGCTTCTTTTGTTCTCAGATTCTGAAAGGTAATAAAAGAACCAGTGAGATGAATATTTCCAATATACTTCCAGTCACTCTCGGCCATCATGAAGCTTAAGATCCTCAGAAATTTCACTAGTGCTCTGGAAGATCACTTGACACTTTCAGTAGATCACAGGCCAGATCAGAAATGCCTGAAGACTAGAAAACTGTGAACTTTGTGCAAGGAGAGGAAACAGGAAAACATATTGGTGCCTTAGGCTTGTAAGATTGCTAGCAGTTTTAGAGTAGTCAAGAAAGTCTTGGAGAAGATTTTTGGGATTAGGATAGTTGCCTTTCTGGATAGCTAACTCAAAAGTAATAACCAGCATGGGCTCATGGAAAAAAAAGAGCTGCAAGTTATATTTAATCAAATTTTATAGCCGAGTTAAAGCAGGCCTTTACAGGGGAATGTCAGTAGATGCTAGCTACCTGGACTTTGCCAATTCCTTTTACTTGGTCCTGAACATATAACTGCTATGAAAACAGAAGTAAATGAAGGGTTAGTAAGACCACATCTGAGGAAATTGATTACCATATACTTGAAAGGCACAACACAGAGACTTATGGTGAAAAGGGTGATGTCTGGACTAAGCAAAGTAACCAGTGGAATACTGCAGTGTATCAGTAATAGCTCCAGTACAGTTCATCATGTTTACTAAGTGATATGATGACTTGGCAGTTAAAGTTTCTGCCTCGCACCAACAGGATCTGGATTTCATCCTTGACCTACAGTCACTGTGTGAAGTTTGTACGTTTGCTCCTGCATTGTTTTTCTCTGGCTAGTCTGTTTTTCTCCCACTTCCTGAAAACATGCTGCTTATTTGAATACTCTAAACTGTCTTTATCTACATTGCATTTACTCTTGACCTTTTGGCCCAGCTCATGGCTGAAATGTGTTAGAAAGCCCCATTTTATTTGCTTACTGAAATTAATAAATTAAAAATAAAGCAAATATATCTAAGGGAGTAAAAAAGAGGGTCTCCCTCTGCACTTGATCACACAAAGACAGATGCAGCAGTGGAGGATTGTGGGAAAAGTCTAAGGAGATATTTTCAAAGGCTAACCATGTGTGCACAATGGGGGCATTTGTGGTTCAGGGCAATCATTCAATATGTTGTTTTATTTATATGCCTATTCTGGGCACAGTATAATAATATTTAAATATAGATATAACATAAGTAAGATCACTTAGAAAACTGCAATGCAACATGTTACAAAGTCAATAAAGACAAAAAATAGAAAGTCACTAAAAATGTTATAGTTACCATAAGCACCTTGAAATAGACGCACGTCGAAACAAATCAAAAAAGCAGACCACAATGGGGTACTCCTAAATCTACAATACTAGTGAATCCTAAAGATCAAGTCAAATGTCTGATAAAAAACAGTGAAATCCTGATGCAGTCATTGACATCATCATTGTAGGAATCATAAACAGTCTGTGGGAAGATGAAGGCAGAGAGACAGAGAGAGAGAGATGGTATGAAGGTCATGAGAAAATGTTTAAGATAAATGTGACCAAGGTCATGTTAAACTTACAGACCAGTAGTACAGCCTTACATTTTTCTAGAAGATCTTTTTTGTATTGAAACAACAACTAAAATTTTCTGAAGTGGTAAACAGACTGTGCAGTCCATCTTGGGTGATTATTTGTTGGGTTTTTGCGGCATCTGCTTGTGAGACTGGTGACCGAAGTAATCTTGAACTTAGCAAGAATCCATAATAGACTATGTAGCATGGATGCTATATTTCTGTGGTGGGGAGCACATGCTGCTAGTCTAACTAACTTTTTATCAGCTGGAACCTGCTCTGCCCACAGCTGGGAAGCTCCACAGAGTATTGTAGTAGCTGAGGAACGACTGGATAATGGATGAACAAAATTAATAAGTGTATTGTTGGTTTAAGATGTTTATGAAGGTGATATTCCTTGGATGACTACAGCTGGCACTGGATCCTTAAAGGTCAATCTGTCATCAAGGATCATGCTGAGGTTCCAGACTTTAGACAAAAACTCCATCTGGTTTCCTCTAAGGTGACGTTCAGGTGGAGGATGGAATCTAAAGAAGGTTTATAAATGGTATGAATGACCATCATCATATAGTGTTGTCAGGGCTGAACTTCAGTCAGCTTCTCTTAACCCTCTTAAGTATGACATCTGTATTTTCTGTTAGGGAAACTGAAACATGTAGATCATTGTTGAGGAAGACTGGCCTATGTCACACACTCCAGAGGGATGGAGAATTAGATCTGGGAATCATCACTATAACAATGAAAGTACAATCTTCTCCCTTTGAGGACATTGTCCAGAGGTAGCATGTCCATGGAAAATTGTAAGGATCCTAATACTAAGCACTAAGAAATCCAGTGTTTGACTGAGCAGCAACTGCTGGTGTTAATATCAGAATCTAACTACTGAGCACATCCAGAACAGTAAGAGGCAAATTAGTATAGCAAAACATAAGCTGCAGTAATTTCTCAAGCCTTCTAAAAGGATCCCATGATTCACTATACCAAATGCAGCAGAGAAGTAAAGGAGAACAAAGGGTGGAACCAAACTTTTGATCTCTCACCAGCAAGTAATCATTAGCCACTTTAGTAAGTGTTTTCACGGTATTGTTGAGTGACTTGAAACTAGAGAAAAATGGCCCTAAGAGCCCATAGGTTTCAAGAAAGGATCCAAGCTGCTTAATTTTTCTACAGCCTTCACAATAAAGATAAGGTAAGGGTGTGGTAACTTTCAAATATGTCTACAGTAAAAAATTGTTTCTTGAGTACTGAAGGCAACCAAGGTGTGCTTTAAAATAGATGAAGCGATCTCCAAGTTTAAAGAGGAAGAGAGAATCTGAATTCAGCAGGACCATGGATGTACAATAAAGACAGAATAAGCTTAATAGGTCCGATGAGTTTCCAAGTTATGAGATGTAGACTTGAAATCAAGCTCCTGATGTCTTACAAAAAAAGACATAACATTCATACCTCTCAACCTGGAAACATCAAAAATCTGGACAAAGGCCCATGAAAAGTAGGTACAACTGGTCAAAATTCTAAACGCTGATTAACATGAAATTTGCATACATAGTTATGTAACCCCACCCACTCCGTTGGAATTGTGGGATACAAATTGAAGAAATAAAGAGATATGGTGCACGTGTGTGTGTGTGTGTGTGTGTGTGTGTGTGTGTGTGTGTGTGTGTGTGTGTGTGTGTGTGTGTTATTTTGACTGCCATACTGCATGCTACATATTATGTTGTATGTGAGGATTGCTCATACTTTTTGTGTGAGCAAAAAAGTTAAGAATTTGAAGGAATGGATAGGCCAGCACGGTCAGAAATAATAAGTGGACACAAATACATTGTACAAGTATATAAATTGGGATGTTAAACATGTTTTTAAAGTTGCACTCCCTAAAATTATACTATACAATAGACAAGGGGCATTAACACATCTGGGGAAAAGAAGATTTATTCTAGCTGACCTAATGCAACTACAGTACCAAAGTTAAATGATAATACTTCTATAAAAAGTGTTTTAAAATTAAGAACATTTCAACACCATTCAGAGATATCATGAAAGCTGAATTGCCTTCTAGCATTGATCTGATTTAGGCATCTCTGTGCTAGACTCGTTTTTATTATTTTAATTTGAATAAGGTGCCTTATTCAGGCTATGTATTCTGGCCATTTGAGTTACTGATCTGGATCCTCTTAATCAAATCTGTATGCATTTACATGATAAAATGCATTATCTTCAGGTCACTTAGTGCAAGCGCTCTTGGTTCAAGTGTGCAGTACCTTCCATACAGTTATTGTCAAGCTTAAGGTGACTTAAAGAAGTGATTTATAACACAGCTGAATGATATCTCAGAGTTGGGAATATTACCAAATGATACATCTTAAACATAAGCATATAAAACAGTTAATATACCCATGTCAAAAGCAAACTAAATAGTGATTTCAAAAGAAATGTTGTTACATTACTGCTTCTTGCAAAGATGGCATAAACTGTACTGCTAAGAAGGAATGCAATATTCTCAAACTGAAGACTATTTTCTTTTCCTCTCACCTTCCAGTAACACAAAAACTGTTGGCTCACAATACTATTGAATGCATAATACTCAATACCTTAATTACTTTAACAACATGTTGAGAATCCAACTCAGCAACATATGTAAACATTACAACCATGTTAATGTCCTAATCATGTTGTGAAGACTGGTAGAGATGGGTGAAGGCTGCGAGCCTTGTCAAATAGAATTTGGTACATAATTCTATCATTTGTAAATACTGTGAAATGTTGAACTTAAAACAATGTGGCAACATTGTCCTCTGCTGTAAGGAAAGCTAAGTCAAACATTTCTTGTTGGTCCTTTGAAATTAAAATTATTTCATGAGTGTCTTTGATGTTTATAAGTCAGCTCCAGTCCAGCTAGATGAAGGCTTCCTGCCTATTGTTTTAAGGCTAAAGTTAATAACCAGAATTTACTTGTGGAATGTCCTTTATTGCTCTAAGTGTAAAAGAATATAAATGTAGTTTCTGTCACCCTGGGAACACCAGGAAAGTGTGACATGATGTAATGTTTAGCAGAACTGCAGTTTCAATTTAAACAGTGAGAACCAGAAATTATTAAGCATTTTTGTCTAACCATCCAACTCACAGCTCTGCCTTATGCTCTCTTTATGTACGTAGGGTCTATATTAGAACACCGAACATTTAAAATGTCGGGTGTTCTAATATCGACCCGCTTTCAGTGAACCCTAAAAATATTGAAGTAACAGGAAACCAAATTCTTTCCTGGGGAAAGAATTTGGTTGTCCGTTTCTGTTGCTTCGGTATTTTCAGCGATCTGGTAGAAAGTTACGGGTCGGGTTCAGGTAAGTGTGCGATTGTGCGGATGTGTGGGTTAGGGTAGGTTAGGTGAGTTAGGGTTAGGGTGCGGGTCAGGTAAGTGTGCGATTGTGTGGATGTGTGGGTTAGGGTGGGTTAGGTGAGTTAGGGATAGGACATGGGTAAGGTGACTGTGCAATAGTGACGGACCTTAGGGTTAGGGTTTGGGTTAAGGTAAGTGGATAGTTAGTGGTGTTTGTATAGTTTAGTGTAGGGTTAGGTGTTAGAGTTTAGGTGTATGTGTGTGGATTGCTGTTTGTTTGGTGTGCTTGTTTTGTGTGTATGTGTTTTGGAACAGCAATTTTTTTCCCTAGGAAAAAATTTGCTTTTCTGAATGTTCAATGTTTTTTTTTTTTTCGATTGCTAGGGTTTGATATTAGAACACTCGACATTTTGAATGTTCGGTGTTCTAATATAGACCCATGTAAGTAGTATGTTAGAACTGTGTTTTCTTCTAGCGGTAGCCAGGAATTATAAAGATTAGACTAAGTGTTTTTCTGTGATGTCAAAACTGTACTACTTATTTATTTTAAGTATTTCTGTGTGATCTCTGAACTCTCTTGACTAGCACTGACTGTGTAGTAGAAAGTATTGTCTTGTGGTTTTAATTATTTATTATTAAATATTTTAAAACCTTTTAACTGTGGCTGGTTTGTGTAGAGATAAGTTAAGCTCTAGAGTACATTGCATATTTATAGAGTTTATTGTACAAAGCCACTCTAATAAACCTTGACTGATTAGTCACATTTACCAATTGGATAATAATATTGCACAGTAATAATTGGACACCCTTTTAAGGGCCTTTGGGTAGCTGATAATATTTGCTGGGTGGTGGCAGTAATTACTACTGCATAGTCTGGGTAAAAAGGGCACAGCTGGAGAACATGTGCCAGCCTTTCCCAGGATTGTCTCTGTGGTTGTATAAACTTATCTCAAAGTGTGTGTGTGTGTCAGCTACTTGGGCAGGGACACAAATCACTGGTTAGACAGAGAGGGTGCTGGAGATTTTAGCTTGCCCAGCTAGGCTGAGATCTGGACGCTATAGCTGTGCCAGTGGGGAGTTTTACTGGGGACCTGGGGAGCAAGGGAGCAACCAGCCCTGGACTGACTGTGATCTCTGTGTGCTCTTAAGGGAAATTGCACTTTACTGTGTGTATTTGTTATCCTTTCCTCATATATGAGATGCCCTCTCTGGTATTAGTGGTGAGGATTGTGGATCCTTGATTGCTGGGCCAGGGCACAGGCATCACATATTAATTGGTGGCAGTGGTGGGATATCCACATCAAATATTAATTAGTTGACAAATATTAATTGTATTGTAGTGGTGTGGATAGAGTGAATCCTGTAGCTTGCATACAGTGAGCTTTGAAGGTGTTTTGTACTCTAAAACAGCCAAGCAGTGAATACTCAGAGTTCAGATCACAATTGTTTTATTTCTTTTGTTAGCTTAGTTAGTCAGGGTGAGCAGGCAGCATGCCAGCAGAGGAGCATGGAAAGCTGACAAGGAGACAGCTGGCAGAGATGTACCAGGCTAGGGGACTGGTACATGGAAACCTTACTAAGGCAGACCTGATTGCAGCCTTGGTTACAGCTGCATCAGAAAGCAGCAACCAGGAGGACAATCAGACTGGCAGTAGAAATATAATTTCCTCAGAGAATGGACAGCTCAACCTTTCTGCAGTGGTCTTACAAATCCAGCTGGAGCTAAAGAGACTTGAGTTGGAGACCAGGCATGTGGAATTAGAAGCAAATTAGAGACTGCGATGTTTGCAGGCTGAGGAGAATGAGAAACTGTTATGTCTGCAAGCTGAGGAACAATAGAGACAGAGGCAGCATGAGAAGGAGATGCTGACTATTCATCAGAGTCATGGAGGTAATGGGGAAGGTAGCAACTGGACCCCGAAGCACAAAAGGTCAGTGAATTTCTTCCGCAGTTTAAATACGGTGATAATGTTGATAGTTTCATTCGTATGTTTGAGAGGGTATGTAAACAGTATGAAGTTGACCAAGGGCTCTGGGTACAGTTCCTAACCCCCTTACTCCATGGTAAAGCTGTAACTGCATTATCTAAAATGCCTGATGTTGCATGTTTGGATTATACTGCTGTAAAGAAATGTCTTTTAGAACTGTTTAAACTAACACCTGAAACAAATAGGAAAAAGTTTTGTGAGCATAGATGCAAGGCAGATGAAAGTGTGTGTGAATATGTTGCTGAATTGAGCACTTATTTCCTCAGGTGGGTGAGTGGATGTCAGATCACCACTTTTAAAGGGCTGGCAGACCTTTTGGTGAGGGAACAAGCCCTTAGCACTTTGCCTGAGAACATGAGGATCTGGTTAGCTGATAGTGTGCTACTTCAGATGAGTTGGGGAAGAAGGGAGACCTATACCTGGCAAGCAGGGCAGCCCTGCACAGGAAGGTGACCCCCAGTATTGCTTATGGGTCTCAAGGAAACCATGGTGGGCATCACAGACTGCCACAACAGAATCTGCCAGTAGCAGGGGAAGCAAGTAGTCCAGGTACACGTCCAGGAGCTAGGGTTAAATGTTTTGTATGCAACCAGTGGGGCCATGTGGCATACAGATGCCAACAGAGGCAAGGTGGGGAACTAAAGATGAGGGAGCCAGTAAGTGGGAAAGACAAAATGCCAATAGTAGGTTGTCTTGAGACAACAGGGGGTACTAAACTACCATCCTGCAGATGTCCTTAATGGGAAAGATTTGGATGAAGCAGTACCATGTGCTTATGCAGTTACATGCAGTGAGTCTAGGAGACAAACATGCTGGTCTGGTAGCCTGTGGGAGACCCAGACAGACTGCATATTTGCAGCCAGGACTGCTGAGGTGGTTACTTCAGGGAGGGAGCTACTCTGTAGCAGTGAAACTGAAGGTGAGTCACAGCTCCTTGTGGGTACTGTTGCTCCCTTGGACAGAATGACTGCAAAGGTAGAGGTGAGTAGTAGTACCCAGGCTGACAGTGAGGCACCTCTGTCAGAAGATGCTAGACTTCCTGTGGAAGGGGAGCTGGGAAGGGTTAGAAGGAGAGAGTTGAGACAGGCTCAACTCTCAGACCTTACATAGCAAGGCCTGAGGCAGGTAACTAGGGAGGCACCTGATTCTCAAGGAAAGGGGGAATCTGTATATTGGGACAAAGGGTTACTATACATAGAGTGGACCCCTGAGGGAGGGCTAGAAGGTGGATAATAATACCGCACAGTAATAATTGGACACCCTTTTAAGGGCCTTTGGGTAGCTGATAATATTAGCTGGGTGGTGGCAGTAATTACTACCGTATAGTCTGGGTAAAAGGGGCACAGCTGAAGAACCTGTGCCAGCCTTCCCCAGGAGTGTCTGTGTGGTTGTATAAACTCTTATCTCAAAGTGTGTGTGTGTCAGCTACTTGGGCAGGGACATGAAACACTGGTTGGACAGAGAGGGTGCTGGAGATTTTTGCTTGCCCAGCTAGGCTGAGATCTGGACCCTATAGCTGTGCCAGTGGGGAGTCTTATTGGGGAACTGGGGAGCAAGGGAGCAACCAGCCCCTGACTGACTGTGATCTCTGTGTGCTCTTAAGGGAAATTGCACTTTACTGTGTGTATTTGTTATCCTTTCCTCATATATGAGACACCCTCTCTGGTGTTAGTGGTGAGGATTGAGGATCCTTGATTGCTGGGCCAGGGCACAGACATCACAGATGTAACATACTGATTACTACAACACAGACCAGAAGCTAGGATAAAGAATGTCTATATACTTGTCTAAACGTGTGATAAGAAGGACTGACCCACAACGATGTCAATAGATGTACATCTTACACTTCAGTACCACACCAAGAAACACTAGATTATGCAATAAAGTCATAATAGTAAGAGGGAGTGAAGCACACAACTAAAATTAAACTTGTCAATAACATCACAAGTGTGACAGTTTTGAGACTGAGCAGTACATGTAGTTCTCCTCTCCGGGTGAGAAGGCGCCTGTCTAGATAAAAGGCCTGGGCAAGTTAAAAAGGCAGAAGACCTAAGAAAAATAATGACAAGTGTTCAATGGTTAAGCTTTCAAAAAAATGTAACTCTTTATATTTATATTTATTCACACAGTAGAAGTGTATTTTACTGCTTTCAATCTTCATTTCACAAAAACACAATGAAAGCCTACCAAAATGGGTAACAAAATGGGGAAAATGTAGAATGCTAACAACTTTAACAAGGAAGGTAAAAGCATACTTCAAATGTGTTGCTTCACACTAACAAATGTTTGTTAACTGGATACCTTATGATTTACCATGGATATTCGCTTTAAAGATCTTAAGAAAAAAATGTGTCAGAAGCTTTTGAGGTACAAGTAAGAGTCGTTCTGCATTTTCCATGGGGAAATGTCAGACATTATCATCTGTCCCTTTTTTAATATCTCAGTTAAGTTCAAATGAAAGAGTGTAAGAAATAATTCTAAGACAAAATAGTGACAAACTAGTGTTTTACTCTTTTTTATATACTACTTCTAAAGGATGCAGCATTAGGTTCCATCCTACAATGTTTTCCAGCTTTATAAAAGCTCAAAAAACAAATTCTTCTAACAGTCCTAGTATTTATACATCCCACTTTCTACGCTATTGTCATTCTTTTACATTATATGCATATCTGCAAAGCTGAAATATTTGTTAAGGCCATTCTAAGTGAAGAAGCTGGAAAAGCCAAAGAAATCACCAACTTTACTAAGGCCTGCAAACATAACTGAACGTGATGTTACTAACCATCCTCAAAAGGCTTTATTAAAAGTAAAAAAACAATAAAACTAAAAAGACAGCACTAACCCTTGGAAAATAATGCTGGATAAGTAACACAAACAAATTTGAAAAGAAAGAAGTGCCCTACTTCTGCCTCCTGGTGGACTACAGCGCAGTCTGGGACAATGCAAAGACGGACGAGCTGCCTTGAATGCAGCTTTTTCCAAAGTAGTGAAGACTTGACAATACATCATGCCAGGGTGGGGGGTGAAAACCCAGTGCTCTGTGCAGGAGAGAAGCTACCTGACTCCTGGTAACACATAACACCCCACCACTCTCCAGCCCCAGTAATGCACTATAGATGCTACACAAGTAAAAGGCAAGTGCATTTGATAAGAGAACATCGATGAAGAAGCACATTCATTTGCTGTACTCACTGGATTTATTTTCTGCAGAATATAGCATTACTTCAACTGACTGGTGATAACTAAGGCAAAGGAGGGCGAAGGTAGTACAGCTGGACAATTAAGTGAGGCAGAGAAAGAAAATAGTGCTTGGGAACGTTTCCACATCAGCTGCAGCAAAAGTTGCTGATACAACTGAAGTGTAATCTGAATATGCAGATACTTTGTAAAGATGCGGGCTGATGCGGAGAAAAGAGACTGACCAGCCTCTACAGAGAGTGGGTTCCCCTAATACTGCAATAATGTTTAGGATGTATACACACCTGGGTCAAATACTAGGTTATGTGATTTATACATTAATGATTCTTCAAGAAGATGATAATCATATTACATGAAGAAGTTGTTCCTCCATTATTGTAAGTAGAAGCTTTGATAAGCCGAAGTTTCAGAAGTCTGTGTCCTGTCCTCCATGAAGCAGAGGCTGATGCTAGAAATTTAACTGCAGTCTGGCATTTTGAATTTATTTCTTTTGGAGTAGGCTGCCTCCCTAACCTCCCACCCATCCCTGATCAGTTCTTGTTCCCGGGACTCTCACTTAGTCATAGCTTCCAAATGAAAATTATGTTTTCTTTAGGGTGGACAGACATGAAAAAGAACTTTTAAAAAAAGTAAGTTTGACTTGCTGTAGGGTAGAAAAGGGATTTATATAAGTGTACCCAACAGACAAATTTATCAGTAACTAGAACACACACCAAAACCTTGTGGGAAGGCTGGTTAAATTAAAGATCCAGAGTCACTGTCTCATGACACTGATGTCATCACGCATGCCCCTGCATGTTGATGATGTTCCGGGATACGTTGGTGATGAGTGGTGACGTCAGTGGTAACTAAGAATTGTAAATAAAAGAAAAAAGCAAATTTGGGATTTGAAAGGGGTCACTCAGGAATTAATGGCACCCCATTATGTTGCCATCAAAACCAGTAAATTCTAAGGAATTTGGTACGGTTGAGAGGTATGATAACATTCACTCCATGTCCAGTCCAGTTAGCTTCTCACTAGGATAATCACAGAGTCCAAGGAAGCATCAGGGAAGAGAAAGTATTACTCCTAAGAATGTCCACTTTGTCTGCAATGAATCAGTCACCAGTCTCACAATCAGATGCTGAAAAAAACCCTAGAAATGATCACCCAAGATAGACTGCACAGTCTATTTACCACCTCAGAAAACTTTAGTTGATTGTTTCAATACAAAACAGAAGTGCTTTCTTACATCAGGTCTTTGAATGGTACTAAAACAGTAAAGGTCCTGTTCCAAGAAGGCAAGAAGATTTCAACCAATATTTTGTCCTTTTTCCTCTGCAACCCAAGAGCTGCAGGACATATACTAACCAGCATAAGATGATTATGTACAAGTACCATACAGGTGTTGTACATGGCAGCAAGTGAATGGGAATCACCCACATTACAGTCATGGCGGTGTTGGTCATGGTCAGGGATTAGGTAACCACTATTCCCATTACTCATGTTTCTGTATTCAACAGCTCCAAATTAAAGTGGATCAGGCAGTAGTCTGACCAAAAGATTTGTTTCACCCCAAGTTTAAAGTTACTGCACTCAGTCAAAATATCAAGTTCATGGATGGATTGCAGAGACAATAAAGTGAGCAAACCTGTATTTCTTTCTAATCACAATGTATTATTTTGTAAAAGTCACAGATTCACCATCACCATAAAAGACACCAATGTCACACAAAACTAACTATTAGGGGATTAAGCAATGAGTTTCAAGAGAAGTCTATGAACTCTTGCAGGAATTCCTTCATATTAGCTGGTGGGTGGTAAATGACAAGTTATCCTCATTCTGTTCCTGTCCCAGTAATATAATTGAAGGTGTCGGTACTTCCCCTGGGAAACTGTACCATTTTTAAGTTTTATTTAAAATGAAAGGCTACACTTTCCTGATAATTTATTTATTTATCTGACATTTGTTGACTGGGAATGTCTGACTGAGCTTAAACCCTTTTCAGCAGAGACCCTGTGAGAAAAGCTTCACAAAGTATTACATACACCATAAAAATGTTTACAAACAGTACAGTATACATGAAGTAATATAAACATGCATTATAATGCTTGGATTCCCACTTGTAGCATGAGAGTTTAAAAGGTGTTATTTACAAAAAAGGCAATAAAGCAATATGTTAAAGTCATTCATACATCTCCAATACATAATGAATTCACCATTTAGAGGAGAAGTAATAAAGCAATAACCGATGACGTGGTGTGGTATACTGAAGATTTACCCACAGTTGGTGTGGTTTAATCATGAGGGCGAAGTTGAGTGATTAAACAAAGGCAACCGTGGGTAAATCTTCAATATACCACAACCACGGAGTCAGTTATTGCTATTATACAATGACATTATTTAAGAAAAAAATACTTACTTTTCTTAAATAATGTCTTTGTATAACAGCGGATTACTGTTCTTATGTCGGTTGTGGTACACTGCTTCTTAGTTCTGATGTACTGCACATGCATATGCGTCTTGCATTCCCATGCATACCCAGTACATCCATGCTTTAAAACGGAAGCAACAGAGAAAAGAAAGTCTCCATTGCTCCGTTTTCTCTTTTTTTTTAATTGTAAAAAAAAAAAGGTTTTGGGGCACTTTATACCAACAGAAAAAAGTCTGGATGACTGGACCTTTTTCCATTGGTATATTGTGGGATTTACAATGGGCATGCTGGTTGGGCTGGGCTAATCAGCGTGCATGTTTTTGAATAGTAATAGGGAGTCCTTGTATAATGACAATTAACTCACAGTTTAAGATTTACAGAAAGTAGTGTATATCAAATCTTTGTTCTTACAGGCAACACCATGTACATCAGAGTATCATGCACTGAAACTCTTGAAATAATCAAAACTAACGGCTAAAGACAAAAACTGAAGTCCAACCCAGCCTCACTCATGAGCAGTAAGTTAGCTCCTTCGAAGTTGGATACATACTTGTCTTGTGAATGAATCTGGCACTGATATAGCGCACCCTGTGCAGACCTATGGACTACAATACAGATTTCACTTATTGACCAGTCATGCTGTGGAAGCATCCTTGCTGTCTTATGAAGACATGAAATGTCAGGTGAAATAGATGATTTCACCCTGAAATGATACATTGTGACTAAGGAAAATCAAGAAACCCCATCCAGGTCTTGCATTATGAGCTGTCCTTGTTTTATCCCTGCTCTATGCTCCTAAGTATTTTCAATCAAAAATAAAGAGCAAAGATCATACCAGGGATGCTGGATGGTATAACAGTTAAAATGAGAACAAGAGATATATCATAAATATACCTTATAGATGCTGAATCAAGCATTAAAATAGTAAGAGGCAAACTGCTCTGAGATGTTTCCAGAAATTCAAATCAATGTTAAGTTACCAGGTATGCACAATGGATGAACTGATGTTAAAATGATGAAATATTACACCAAACAGAAGCAGACACAATCAAATAAATAAACAAAAGTGGAACAACCAAACAAGTAACAGAAATGAAACAAAATCTCTGGGTTATTGGCTAAAATGAGCTTAATAATTTAGATTCAGTTTCAGATATCTCGAAAGGCAATTATGAAGTACTAGAAACTTAGTTTATGGCCCTAATGTGAACTAGGGTCAGCTGAGTGAAAAGGTAGAAAGTGGTAGACTTTGGAAGATGGAAATTCAAGGAAAGGACTCTACCAGATAACTGTCACTTAAGTACAGACTGGAACTATGCCCTGCCTTGCTTGAATGGGCAAAACTCCAAACACCACAGTACAGTGGTGCTATCATGGACTAACAGCTGTAGTAACATTTAGCTGTTTTGCAGCTTCAGTGTTGTGTGGTCCAAGTGTTGATCATTTGTATGTCTAATAATATGATTAGATTTATCTAATGAGTATAACCATATTTTAGATATTTAGTGAAAATGAGATATCATTTATGGAGATTAATGAGAGTTGGTGACAATCTAGTTAAATTACAGTTAACAAATGATCACTCGTGTGAGCTAAATTTCTGACAAAGCAAATATTATTTGCTAGGGAAAAATGTGACAAACAACTGTATGCGTGTTGGTTCCTACAGGATTTTTACTTATTTCTTTGGTTTTGTTTACCAGGGTAGAGCACTTAATCATGGTGGATTGATTTCAGGCTCAGCCTGGGAGGATATAGGTACAGAAGTAGTGCTAACAATTAAACTGTTATGAATGAGGTAAAACAAAACAGTCAACAAAGGCTATATATGATATTTACAAAATGAAAGGAAAAAAAGACAGTTCACATTTTGAAATAAATAAAAATTGAAGATTTATGTGTAGGGCAGTTAGGTGGAGAGCGAGAAAGAGGGAAGACAAGGATAAGGCAAAGAAAGAAGACAGGAGAGACTGAGGGTGATGAAGATGAGTGGAAAAAAGAGGAGGGAGAGGAAGACACAGGGTGAAAAAGAAAAAGGGGGTAAAAATGGATGATGACAGATGAGTGGGTGAGTGTATGAGAGTAAGAGACAAAGAAGAAGGAATAACAAGGTAGGGTTATACTGGGATGAAGGGGAGAGTTTACGATGCAAGGCCAGAGTGGAAGCAGACTGGTTGGACTTGTCTGAAAAGAAATTCTTTAAACTGTATACTGAATTTTGTGTAGGATATCATCTTTTTTAGGATCTGAGTAAAGGATTCCCAGAACTTTGGTGCTAGAATTGAGAAGCTGTGTTAAGTGCATTGTAGTTTTTGTTTTGGGTACTTATTGAATTGAAGCAGTTTGTTCAGTCAGTTTGTATAAGATGAATTAATTTAATGTATGCTTTCACAGATCCCCTAAGACCAAGAAAATTAACATTAAAATTACCTATAATGGTATATGGCACTACAGTGCTCCTACCACTCAAGGAATCTGAAGGTGATGGGAGAAGGAAATAAGAGACTATGAAACTGAGTTTTAAATGAACTTGTACAATCACTTTAGTGCCAAGTTAGAATGGTCCAAAAGGAACGTCATATGATCATTTGATAGTTAGGGGGCTAGCAGTCTGTTTACTAGAAATATAAGTGGACAACTAGTCCTTTAATCTCTATCATACCACTGAACTGTCCAGATTTTTGGCTCATATTTTTCATCTATTCCTCAATTAAATTTGTGGTTTTCTGGCTAATCACTGAGGATTGAAGTCACTAAATAATGACATAAATTAGAGTTTCAGATTTCATATCCTTCTGAAAATTCATGCTAACACAAATCCTGTTATTCTAGCAACTTTCAAAGTTTATAAGAGCAATATTTAAAACCTGTCCCTAATATTGTGTCTTTGTCACTCCATTATTTTAGGCTTTGTCCAAGTTTTTTGTAGTAAGAAGTTGTGAGGTATTATCTGTATGGTCACATCTAAAACAGCATATTTTTCAGATTAGTATTCAGTGAGCAGGCATTCGGGAAAAACTATATTTCATGGATATTTAATATATCTAAAGTGTGCAAGGAACTCAAGCTTTCAAGATAATAAGGTTATTAATATGGTCACTCATGTTTTTTTTTTCATTTTTTTTTCAAATGTTCCCCTATAAAATACTTTAAAATGAGTTTGGACTGTCAATCCACTAGAAAATATGAGGTTTAATGAAAATTGGCATTTTACGGCAGAATACAATTCATAAGTTGTGCTTTTCATATATTTACTACTCAGTGTACATTATTCAGTGTTCTGTACTTAGGCTGTTTTAATTTTGCTTACACACATATACATTTGCCATAACAGAATCAAAATGCTCTTAAATTATACTTAGCGATCAATGGTATCATTCCCAGAATTTCAGATGATGAAAATGGAACTTATTTTTAATAACTTTAAATCAATGCCCTGTTATTTTTAAATAGAACCAACATTTATTTGTGAAGCAGATATATAAACAGTGGCCTAGGTAAAGCAGAATGCAAAAAAGTTATGAAGCATTAAAAGTGGACAGTGATTGCAGAGTAAATCTCCTTACTGACAGATAAAGAATGCCAAAGATAGTGCTGCAGCCATCTTTTGGAGGCTGCCCAGCTTTAGCTTGCCTTAATAACAAGGTCATCTGGACTAGGGGGTGAGGCAACAGAGGAGTTCATAAAAATGTTGACCATTTAGCCTATACCGTAATCATCTTCCATTCAACATCACTAGGTAAGAGACAGTCATTATGTGTTCATTAGCCAGGCAGTCATGAGGGTGTTTTGTGTCCTAACACTGCCATTGGTGGCAAAAGTGCAGGCTTAAACAAGAAGTGGCCTGCAATGCCTCTCTTCTGAGCTCCTCATTGATGCACATCACTCATGAAGGCTATCAGATGGGCATAGCATGGCAGGGGCAAACATCTATTCCAGGACAGTACTCTGCATGGCATGCATCTTATTGCAGATGGATGGATGGATCGCATCCATTTTCTCTGGATTTGTTAGACAGATTTGGATGCTAACTCCTCTTCTCCATCTTCAGCTTGCCCAGTGTACAAGTCACTAGTCAGTCCTAGGATTTCTGAGTTGCAGACAATCAGCCAATTAGCACATTTGAAAAGATTGAATAAGTCCATGTAAAACTTATCAGGGCAAAGCAGGGGAACAGCTTCAGGAAAGTAGATAGTATTATAAAACATTAAAACCAAGGTAAAAAAGGATGCCAGAGAAATAGACAGTAGTATAGTATACATTGTGCAGGGCATGACTAATGAAAGTAGTAAGAGAACAACAGGTTTTTCTAAAGAAATACTGATTGTAGTTAAATAAAAGAAAAGAAATCCTGGAAGAAAGTAAAATGTGTGAACAAATCGTTAAATCTCTCAGTGGAGTAGACTTAACTAAAGCAATATGTAATATGTAGAATGGATAATGAAAGATCTTAAAGATTAGGTAGTCGAGTAACATTTTGTTTATCAGTACATAACAAAATGTGTTATGGTCAGTGAGGCATTAAGAGCAAGATATTTATTTGTTTTCTCTATGGAGCTTTTTTAGACACAGCTCACAAGCAGTGTCTAGTTGAGTTACTTGCTCAGAATCATACAGTTCGACAATAGAAGCTGAAGGAATCAAACCTTGCATCACTGGACCACAGGAAATAGCCCATTAATAGCACCTTAATCCTCTAAGCCAACTGCTAGACCAATGACCAAGATAATGCAAAGAATACCTCTCAACTGTCCCTAATTTTCAGAAACATCCCTGATTTTGACTCAAAATTTAGTTGTGTTCCTCTTAATCTCTCCTAAAATTGATGGCCTTTGGAGAAAAGGTGGTGAATTATTAAGCAATATCTAATGAGTGGATGTGGGTATATTGAGGATTTATCCACTCTTGGCCTGGTTTGATCACAAGATCAAAGCCCAAGTGATTAAACACAGACATCCATAGGTAAATCCTCATATTCCCACACCCACGAGTTGGTCATTGCTATTATACAATAACATTATTTGAGAAAAAAATTGCTTACTTTTCTTAAATAATGTCTTTGTATAACTATGCCGTAGTGTTCCTCCATGTTGCGTCTTCCTTCTTCAACATTTGTTGATGTACTGTGCATGTGTACAGAACTTATGTTCCCACACTTGCACAGTGCATCAATGCTGAAAAAACTAGCAAAGAAGAAAGGGAGATCTCTGTTGCTTTTTTTTTAAACTATAAAATCCTTACAGCTTAAAGGTATGAGATAGACATGGTAGAAATACAAGGAAAATCAGGTACGTCTCTTTATTTCTGCACATACCTCTCAACTTCTAAGCTCATGAAATGTGGACAAAGACCTAAATAACAGGAGACAAAGGTCTGGACTGATTGTAAATGCTGTTCTTATAAACTTGGAAAGTTGCTAGATTAACAAGATTTGTGCTATTGTGCATTGTCTGAAGGATATGAAGTCTGAAACTGAAATGTGTGTCATCTAGTGACTTCACTTCTTAGTGATTTACGGGAAAACGACAAATTTTATGAGGAACAGAGTAATAATATAAGGCAAATATTTAGACATTCAGTGAAAATCTGGACAGTTGAGATGTATACCCTAGCATATACTAATAGAAGAAAGTCTGACACTCAATGGTACTTCAGCGACCTGATTTTTTTCTGCTGGTATATGCTTGATTTAAAATGGGCACACTGGTTGGGCTGACCTATCAGCATGCACTTTTTGAATAGTAATGAGCTAGCATTGTAAAATACTTAATAAATAATGAAAATAATTAAGAGTTACAGATTTCTTTTACTTCAAAAACTATAATAATGCACATGCCCTTCTTCTTTCAATATCCAAAGTTAATAGTATTAATATTTAAAAAGTGTCCCTGATTGTCCCTGATTCTGTTGAGATTTGTCTCTGATTGGTTTAGAACTATGCTGCAAAGTATAGGGGATAAAAATATCAAGTAAGCAAAGGAACATATAGGTTCCTAGGTTCATAGGTAGGTACTAGACTATCTACCCGAAGGCATTTATAAGCCTAGCCAGAATGTCTTGGCTTTCACTGCCCCCTTAGATTAGTTCCCTGTGCCTCTGTCCAGAAGAGCCACTGAAGTGATCCCCAGGGTAAACTTTCTGTTTCCCATTCACTCGTCAAGGTTTCTCTTGAAGAGTGTTAGCATGGAGCTCTGCCTAATGTAGATGGAATCTTGTTCCAAAGCATGGGAAGTCTCTGGGACAGGAATCTTTTGATCCAGCAAGTCCGATTTATTGTTGTGGTGAGGTTTAGATCCCCAGAGTGTGTGGCTCGAGAGGGATATGGTTTTCTTTAGGTGGAGCATGTCCATCATTTCTGGCTTGGACATGGCCTTGTATGTCAGGCAGAGATCACCTCTGAGTAGGCGGTATGCAACTGAGTACAGCTGGAGTTTCTTTAGCCGAGCTGCATAGGGCATTTGTTTGAGGCCAATGATCCTCTTGGTGAGGTATGTCTCTGGTCTTTCCAGCTGTTGCAGATGTCTTGTAAGGTACATCACAAATGGGGCATTGTACTCTATGATGGGTCTGATGAGTGATGAGTAGAGGGGCACAATGACCTCTTTTGATCTGGATGTGAACCCTTTTGTGATTAGGTGGGCCATATAGAAGGATTTTCTAGCCACTTTGGAAATGTGATTATCAAAGGAGAGATTAGTATCTACTTGGGTCCCCAGACCTTTATTACATCTTCCATATTTAGGGGACTACCACCTATGTGGTAGTTTGTGGGTACTTTATTTTTTCCAAAGGGGATGACTATGCTCTTTTTGGCATTTAGCTTGAGGCCATGATTTTGACACCAGGTATCCATCTCAGTGAGACCCTTTTGGAGGATGTCTGTGTCAGCCGGAGAGTCAATTATAGCCCCTAGTTTTCAGTCGTCTGCGAACTTGGTCAGCCATAGTCCTCCTGTGCTTGCTTGTACCTCTGAGAAGTATATGCCGAACAGGAGGAGTCCTGGGACTGAGCCCTGGGGAATGCCACTTGTAACCGGTTTAGAGTCAGACCTAGCTCCCACAACTCTCACCATGTGGGTTCTGTCCATGAGCCAGTTGGCAACCCATCTTGTTATGTAGGAGTTTATGTTCAGGCTGGTGAGCTTGTCTGTAATACCAGAATGGGGAATGGTGTCAAAGGCCTTTGTGAAGTCTAGGTGGGCTGTGTGTACCACCTTTCCCTCGTCTATAGCCTTGGTAACTGTCTCAAAGATGTCCACCAGGTTCAGAAGGCATGATCTGCCCTTAACAAAGCAATTATCTGTTGCCAGAAACAGGCATTGGTGAAATTTAGAGCCTAACACTCAATATGAAAGATGGCAACCAGTGAAGAACAAGGTAAAAAGCTTAACAGACTATCTGCATGGCTTAATGTATGAATTTTATTGAATACAAATATGCAAACCATTTGCAGTGGCTGTCAAGTTATCTCCTGTTGTGAGTAACCTGTGCCCTACTTCCCAACAACAAAACAAAGGCAGGCATCAGAATTTAGTCTGCTCTCATCAGCTAGCCCACCAGCACGTCAGGCACTACTAAACATGCATCACTTGCATCATGTCTTGCCATCACTCACTTCAGGTTGAATAACAAATTGGAAACTGTAAGTTATGTATGCAAATGTGTGTGCCTGTTATATGCAAACCTATATGAAACATTCTCATTAGGAATATTTTTAAAACAAAAAAGCAGCCTTGAAATACCAGTGCAAAGTATAATGCTGTCTATTGTAATAATATACTTTGCTGGGCTTGATAACCAATTCTGCCATTTTTATTAGGTTTAAATGACTGCTTCAAATGCCTAGGAAATGAACGGCCCAGTGAAAGACGTGACAAATGTATTCCCAAAGAGGTGGAATTCCTCACATATGAAGAACCACTAGGCATTGCTATCATCACCACAGTGACCATCTTCTGGCTTGTTACTGCATTAATATTGTGCATCTTTATCAAATATCGAGACACTCCAATTGTCAAGGCCAACAACCGTGGACTCAGCTACCTTCTACTGCTTTCTCTTATGTTATGCTTTATCTGTTCCTTGGCTTTCATTGGTCAGCCAACAAAGGCCACATGCATGATCCGCCATACTTTCTTTGGTATTATATTTACTATTTGTGTCTCACTGGTACTAGCAAAAACAGCAACTGTGATTGTTGCCTTCAATGCAAAGAGACCCAATAGCAAATTAAAGCGGTGGGTAGGAAACAAGGTTCCTAATTATTTAATTTTTTTCTGTTCCTTAGTTCAAATCATAATATGCTGTGTTTGGGTTGCATGCTATCCACCTTCCCAGAACTAAATACAAAGTTAGATGACACAAAGGCCATGTTAGAGTGTAATGAAGGTCAAACTGCATTTTTTTATTGCATGCTGGGATATTTGGGGTTCTTGTCTACTATCAGTTTTATAGCAGCTTACATGTCTAGGACTTTGCCAGATGCTTTCAATGAGGCTGGCTACATCACAATTAGTATGCTGATTTTCCTCACTGTATGGGTGGGCTTTATTCCTGCATATATCAGCACACAAGGCAAATATACAGTAGCTGTTGAGATATTTGCTATTTTAGCTTCTAGCATAGGATTGCTGAGCTGCATATTTTTTAACAAATGCTACATTATTTTGTTCAGACCTGAAAGAAATGTTAAGAGATATATAATAAGAAAAGGGAGCACTAACTATACGAGTAAGTAACATTTAATTGTTGTTTTATTTTAGATTCCTAGAACATACGTAATTAAAACCTTTTAAAGCTCATTCCAGATGTCTGTGCTGCCTTAATGCTTGATCTATATTTGTTTACTGCCAGTAAAGGTCTGTTTCACCAAAATAATTGAGATTCTTCTGAAATTTTGAAAGAAAAAAACTGGGATACTCTGTTGTAAAATATCTATAGATTGTTTAACCATCTTCAAAGGCAATGGGAAGGTGCATTTTGAATATACATGTGAAAATGATCATTTCATGTTTTATTTTCTGCTACATTGAACATATTAAAGATCATTCTTTTTCTTTGAATTGTGTTGTTGCAACTTCACTTTTCATGTGAAAATGCTAATTTTATGTACTTTTTTCTGTTACAGCATTGAACACAATGAAAAGTTCTATTTTGTGCAAACTATGTGCTATTTTAGCTCTCATGCTATAAATACATGAGATGTATTTGTGTTTTGACAACTTTCATATTTGTCACCCTGAACAAAATAGTAACTGTATTTTGTTCTGAACCAAATGTTTTGGAAAAAGAATTGCAGTTTCTAAATTTGTCATTACTATTTTGATCCAAATTTAGCTATACTACATCCTTGTGATGGTTAGTGATTTACTACAATTTTTAAGAGAAAACCTTAAGTAATTAGCTAAACTTTAGTACAACATGTGCTACTAAGACTTAAAGCATCTCAAATGTGTTTTCATTGTACACTTGCTAAAAGGTATTTTCACTGTAACTTTTAAAATTGCACAAAAAATCACCTTTTCAGAAATAAATATTATTTTTAGTTTTGACATAATACAAACACAACAGAAATACAGTTCGAATTTATTGAGTTTGCCAATGCAGCACATCACATCATCTGCATACAAGGCTTACTAGCTAGCCTTGAAAAATATAGGATTCTGTCGATCTCAAACAGCTTGACATTTTCTAACAAAAGTTTTAGGAAAATGTGGAATGACAATTAAAGACTACACTTAGGGCTTGATTCCAGAAGACTTACTCTCGGTGTAAGTGACCACTTACACTCAGAGCAGAATAAGAGCAGGTCTTTTGAAATCCAACCCCGAGTATAAGCCCTTACAGTGAAGTAGGAAACTTACACTGAGAGCAACTGTTTTAGAATCTGGCCCTTAGTCTTCACTTTTAGGTATAAGGACATATTCATAGCTTCACACTATTTGGGCCATTTTGCATGTGCTTTTCTGAGCCATAACTGCAATGACAGAAAAGTGTCAGTTATGAATCTTGGTAAATATGCACATATATGTATAAGAGTTGATATCAGTGTAAGTCTGCCCTCACTATGAAAGGCTTGCTGTCAGTGTAAGGGATTTACTTCTGTGTAAGGCCTACCTATAAATAGGCTTATACCTCTCAACTATCCAGATTTTCACAGAAAGTCTAGACTTCTGCCTCATATTTTGAAGACCGAAGTCATTAAATAATGATATGCATTTGAGTTACAGACTTCATATCCATCAGAAAATGCATGTTAACCTAAATTATATTATTCTAGCAGCTTTATAAGTTTATATCTAAAATCTGTCCCTATTTCTGGGCCTTTGACCCCCCCCCCCCCCATTATTTTAGGCTTTGTCCAGATTTTTTGTGCTAAGAGTTTGAGAGGTATAACAATGTTTGCTACAGGACAAAATTTCAAAACACCAGCTGTCAGCCTGCTCTCAGTGTAAGTGGTCACATGCACTGACAGGAAATCTTTTGGAATTTGGAGTTCTCATGAGCACTAGGCTTAAAAAGCACAATGCAATAGCCAGCATAACCAAATACCATAATATCAAGATAGTATACAGACATTATTGAACCTGCCCAACTCTCCCCCCACCCCCTGCAAAATCTATGTTATTACTCATTTCCTGGGTCCATGCTGAAGAGAATATGTTAAGCCATGGTTTATCATGTCTGCTGTCAACATTTATGTTCATGTTATGTTTGTCCCGTTTCTCCCTGATATTGTACATCTCAGCTTAGTGTACTTGAATTTGCACACACACACACACACACACACACACACACACACACACACACACACACACACACACACACATATATATAATAATAAAACCAAACTGCGATAACTAATGTAAACGAAGGACTGTACTAATAAAACATCTTTCTTATAAACTAAACAAAAGACACTCAAAGGCAAAACCGATGCTAAGTGCTTTCATTCTTTCTTTTAGTTTATAAGAAAGAAGTTTGTTGTTTTATATATATAAAAAAATATATATATATCACATAATATATGTTGCACATTGTGTGTGTGTCTGTGTGTGTGTGTGTGTGTATATATATATATATATATATATATATATATATATATATATATATATATATATATATATTATATATATACTTTGTGTGTTTGTACATATATATATATATATATATATATATATATATATATATATATATATATATATATATATATATATATATATATATATATATATATATATATATACACAGATAAAGTGTGTGTATACAATATATGCATGCAAATCATAGTATATTAATGCATCAAATGTCTAAGTGTTATTTATCAAAACTGTGCAGTTTTATTTCATGATACAACAAAAGTCATTTGTGCAGTCTATTTTACAGTTAAGTGCACCAAGAATAACCTTCTGAACAAAAGGAGTACAAGCAGAGTACCTTTCATCTAATTCCATTCTGTTTGGTAAATTACAGGAATCAAAGTCCATACTATACAGATGCTCTACTGCAGTGTCTTTCCTGTGGATTCCTTCATGGGAAGATGTCTATGTCTTTTCAGAACAGTATACAGTGAGTCTTCAGAGTTTCTGTCTCAGAGGTAATACCAGCTTGAACTAGAAATATCTTTTTTACTTGTATATACTCCTGATAATCAGACATTTCCATGGCCACACAGGTTTTAAAGACTCCCCACTAACTTGAGCTGAGAGCATTCTAGCCCAAGAATTCATCTCTCAGAATAAGTTTGCATTTATCAACTTTACCACAAGACTGCACTTATGAAAGTCTTTTTATCAATTTTATTGGGATTTTTTCTTGAATGTGGCTTTACACCAACAAAGTTAAGTATGAGAGTGTTTCAAGGCAAATTCCCCTACAAAGAGAGAGTGCCTGGCATTTGCACCCTTGAAACAAAATAATTTTATACCTTACCTCACCCTAAGCTTTGATGGGATCACTGAATAATGACTTTGACTTGTTGAGTTTACTGTCAGGACTTTGACTACTTTTATGTGTGATGGATCCACACATGTAATATCCATCTTTTACATTACTAGATCAATGGGCCCAGACAATATCCCAGGATGCCTTCGAAATAGCACGAAACATGACCTATCAGGGCCTCTGGAATTACTATTTAACTGTAGCCTCCAAACAGGCTTCATGCCTTATGAATGCAGAAATGCAACAGTCATCCCTCTGCACAAAGGTAGGCCATCTACAGACCTTGGAAACTACAGACCCATATGTCTCACTAGTCTTATACGTAAAGCCATGGAAAGAATTATCATGGAGATGATCAAGAGAGCTATAGTAAACCTCCAGCACTACACCCACCCCAGTTTGATTTCATCACGGTCAGATCATGCCTACTCAGCCTGGTGGACTACTTAGAGAAGGTCACTAAAACAATGGATGAGGGCAGAATCATTCACACTGCCAACACTGACCTGGCCAAGGCATTTGACACAATACCTCACTCGGGCATTATTGACAAACTCAAGAGGTTAGGTAAACCTGTATGTCACCCGGTGGATAGCCAACTGGCTCACAGACAGGACCCAGGAAGATAGAACTGGGGAGTCCACTCTACAATGAGGCCAATCACAAGTAGAGTCCCTCAGGGATTAGTCCTTGGACCGCTCCTTTTTGGCATTTACTTCCCGGAAGTCAAGGCCAATATCAGTGGTCTCTGGCTAACTAAATTTGCAAATGATTGCAAATTAGGAGCTGTCTCTGAATCTCACACTGACACAAATGTTCTCCAGGAGGGGCTGACACAGACAAACAACTGGTGTCAGAGCCATGGACTAAAACTAAATGCCAAGAAATGCATAATACTATCCTGTGGGAAGTCATACATCTCTGGTAATTATCATAGTGACAACACACCTCTTAGAGCTGACCCAGTAGTCAGGGACTTAGGGATACACATAGATAGTAATCTAGCTTTTGACCATCATGCATCTAGAGTGTTGAAGAAATCATTCTATGTTGCACAATTTATAAACAAAGGTATGGCATCTAAGTCTAAGGAAGTCATTGTTCCACTGTATTCGGCATTCATCAGACTTATCACTGAGTACAATGCCCCCTTTGGTATGTACCTAACCAGACATATCCAACAACTGGAATGTCTACAGAGGTTCCTCACTAAAAGAATACAGAGCATAAGTAAAATATCCTCTGAAGACCAGCTCAAGGCCCATATCCCTGTATTCTGTCTCCTACAGGCGTTTGAAGGGAGATCTATGCCTGGCATACAGGGTATTATCAGACCCCACTCTGATGGACCTCTCGCATATCCACAAAACAAACAGCACTAGAACTACCCATTCTAAAGGCTTAAACCTTGCCTGTGATATAAATAGGACCTGCTGGAGAGATAGGTATGTATCCTAGATACTACCCTGTCTATGGAACAGGCTCCCCATCCATGTAAAGTAGAGTTTTTCCCAAACCGAATTCAAGTGCAACTTGGACAATTGGATGGGAAACCAGAAATTCATCCTTGGCTTGGCACTTATATCTCTAATGGATACAGGCAACCTGTATGGTTCATCTCCGAGACCCATGCTTACACTTATCAAGGGTATCAGAACTTGTCAGAGATTTGGGATGCATGGCTAGGCTTAAAAAGGTCCTTATGGTCATTAGCCTAGTAAACACCTATGAAACCAATTATTACAGAAGTACTGAAGCTTTGCAAGCTCTGATTTCTATATAGCCATGTACTCCTCAGTTTGCTACATACATTTCTACTGATATTTCTTAGGAACTATTTTAATATTCAGCATTAAAAATTGCAGTGGAACACATGAGGTCATAGGATCATGGCTGTTTCATACCAATATAATATCATAGATACTCCAGTCAATACCCAGGATTGTATTTATTAATGACTGCTCATGTC
This sequence comes from Protopterus annectens, assembly GCF_019279795.1. Taxonomy (NCBI): domain Eukaryota; kingdom Metazoa; phylum Chordata; order Ceratodontiformes; family Protopteridae; genus Protopterus; species Protopterus annectens. Next base: position 751,749,364 of record NC_056734.1, read on the forward strand.
CAGGAGGGTTGTGGACACAATCCCCAATAAGAATTTATGGTGCCCCAATCTACTCATGCAGGTTCCTTTTGAACAGTTACTAATAAACCAAGAAACAAGCACTCAGACAGCCATTTATGCCCTAGGACTTTATTCACACAGCACAGCAATCCGTTAAAAAACACTAACACTTATAACGAACAGCACATTTTCATCCAAAACATCCTCATCGTTAATGTTTTTTGCTGATTTGCTGTGCTGTGTGAATAAAGTCCTAGGGAGTAAATGGCTCTCCAAGTGCTTGTTTCTTGGTTTATTAGCAACTGTTTTAGCACTCTGTCTTTCCGAGGTCCTTTTGAACAGTGTCATAGAGGTGCTCTGCTTCACATGAATTGGCAGCCTATTCCAAAGACACGTCACTCACTGGGAAACAAATATGTCCCGCCAGCATGTCCTATTCAAGTTGTAGGCCATATTTAGGTCACTGAAATGGGTAGCTCTAGTCCCATTTCATTTACAGATGTGCAGCAAATTCATTAGGTTTGGGTCGGAGATTGCTCTGTGAGCCAGGCATAACTCTCTCCTAAGTAGTGTATACAATACTGAGTATAGTGAAAGGGACTTTAGTCGGTCTGTGTAAGGCATGTGCTGGAGTACCTTGATCTTCTTAGTTAGAAATCTGAAATCTCTCCAGTTCCTGCAGATGTTTGTACAGTACATACTGAAAGGGGCATTATACTCAATTATAAGCCAAATTAGTGACGAGTATAGTGGGGTTATAACCTCCTTTGCTTTAGAGGTGATGCCTTTGCTAATCAAGTGTGCTACGTAGAACGCCTGCCTTACTACAGTAGATACATAGTGGTCAAAATTAATGTTGCAGTCTACTTGTGATCCCAGATCTCTTATCACTTCATAGATACACAGGGTATTGTTGTTAATTTGATAGTGCAAAGGGACATTATTTTTACTGAAGGGAATGATGATGCATTTCTTTGCATTCAGTTTGAGACCATGACTAAGACACCAGTTGTTGGTCTGCATAAGACCCTCCTGAAGTATATTGATATCATTTGGGTATTCAATAATTGCACCCAGTTTGCACTCCGCAAACTTGGTCAGCCACAGCCCCTTAGTTTTGGCTTGAACTTCTGAAAGGCATATACCAAACAGTAGGGGGTTGAGCACTGACCCTTGCGGCACCTCACTGGTGATAGATCTACTGGTTGATTTGAAGTCATCTACTTTGATAATGTGTGACTGGTTCTTGAGCCAGTTGACAACCCATCTTATAACAATGGGGTTTACATTCAGTTTTCTAAGTTTATTTGTAATGCCTGATTATGGGATTCTGTCATCTGCCTTTGCCAAGTTAAGGTATGCTCAATGCACAGATTTGCCATGGTCAATGGCCTTGTCATATTTTCAAAGAAATCCACCGGGTTTAACAGGCAAGATCTGCCCTTGACAAACCTGAATTGGGTCGGATCCAGGATTCAGAGGTCACCTATGTCTTTACTTATGAGGTCCATGATGATACGTTCTATGGCTTTACAGATGAGGCTGGTCAGACTTATGGGTCTATAATTCCTTACGTCTGTTGCTAAGGCACCTTTGTGTGCTAGAAATAGTAATTCTACTGTGATTCAGGTTTAAAGGGAAAAGGTTCACTATTTCTTTTCACATGATTTTGTTTCAGATCATCATTGTCTTGAAACTACATGGACATTTTATAGGTATTAGCACTTTTTCACAAGTGTATTTGTTTTGCCGCCACATTATAATGGTGAACAAATATCTGTGTTTGTGTGTGTGCATGCGTGTGTGTGCATGCGTGTGTGTGTGTGTGTGTGTGTGTGTGTGTGTGTGTGTGTCTATATCTATATGAGTGTGCAAATATCTCTCTCTCTTTATATATATATATATATATATATATATATATATATGTGTGTGTGTGTGTGTGTGTATATAGAGAGAGAGCAAGAGAGAGATGTGTATATATATATATATATATATATATATATATATATATATATATATACAGAGAGAAATGTGAATATATTTATATATATATATATATATATATATATATATCACAGAAGAATGAGAAAAGCAAAGGTATTGAATGGATACTTTGCTCCAGTCTTCATGACAAAAAAAAACAAAGAAAAGGACCACTCTGGTGGTGTATAGAGATAAAGCCCTAACTATGACCCATTTGACCCAGGCTTAATTAGAGCCTTGGGTGACTAGTGGAACAGCAGCGAGGGATGACTGTACCTGTCCCATTTGGGAGGACTTTTGTCACTGAAATCCCCTTAAGGGAGATGTGGTTCAAAGACAGGAGATGCCATCAAATGTAGGTGATGAGCATGGGAGGCAGGACAGGGAAGTGGATAGGGATATATTAAAAAATGGATGGAAGTAGAGTTGGCTGAGCTCCCAGGATACCCTTTGGATCCACAACTGCCAAGTCTGGGGGGGGATAGAAGACAAGCTAGTAGAGCCATCATGGATGAGGGGTACTGAGGATCAGGCTAGTAAAATGATATTCCAAGGGTGACCAAAAAAAAAAAGGTGGGAAGGTGCCATGCTGGAGAGGAGGTATAAGAGAACTGGAAGAGCACTAGATCTAAACATGATTACAGAAGAGGAGAAGGTTAAGAGAAACCTGACTTCCCTAATGAAGGATAAAGTGCAGGGAACCGAAGACTAACTCACACATTCCTCAGGAAACTAACCAGTAAGTTGATACAACCCCTGATGACTACTGTAGAAGTGCCTGATGACAGAAAGGCAGTAAGAGTGGTAACACTGTAACAAGAACAGAGAAGGAAAAATCAAGTGAAACACAGGCCTACTAGCCTAACAGCATTGGGAAGGAAAGTCATGGAGAGAATAGCTGGGGAAAGACTGGTTGGTTTACTAGAGGACAACAGTCTCTATGACTACAGACTAGAGGTGTAGTTATCTATTCTAGCTCTTGGTGCCATCCTCAAATCTGGCACCTCCCTTAACTCTAAGCTAAGGAACAAAAAAAGTACTGTGCTCCCCCAGAATTCCGGAGGAAAAAACAAATTTTATTTTTAATCTGTAGCAACTGCTTGCTACATTTGTAATAAACAGTTGCTGCAGTTTATGCCACATATAGCATGCTACAGCACACACACACACACACACACACACACACACACACACACACACACACACACACACACACACACGCACACAAATGTAATACTGGCATATGAATGCTAGTAATGCACTGCATTGAAAACTGCTTGGCATCCGCTGATTGTGCCCTCTAGTACTTTGCACCTGTGTCAGCTGCCCCTTTACCCACTCTACCTATTTTACTGCTGTAGCCCAACAACATGATTGCATGGTCAGAAGAATCTTTCAGTTAAACCTAATTGTTTTATGACTCTTTTACAGGAGATACTGATAGGGGAATACTACTAAATATGGTCCGTCTGGATTTCTCTAAGGCCTTTAATTGGCCCCATATAGGAAACTATGATAAAAACTCTTCCATGTGTTCATTTCAGACATATATGGGAAAAAAGAGGATAGAATAAGCTTCCTCACTTCAACAAATGTAAAATGCAGGCATGCAGGATGGGGAGATGAGTTTAGCAAAGGTTTTGAAAAGGCTGATCAAATATGAAAGGTGACAGGTGAGGTTCAATGCTGAAAAATGTAAAGTAATGTACCTGAACCATGGCTACCATGGTAAAGTTATCAACCTGGAGGAGTATAATAAAAAGCAACTGAGCAAGAAAAGACTGCTGGTATTAATTACACCTCAAATAAGCCACCAGATGCAAAATAAATGAGAAGCAGCAACAGCCAACAGAATGCTAACAAACTACAAAAATAAAAGACGTAATGATCTTGCCATACCAGGCTATAATCAGGCAATATCCTAAGTACTGAATTCAGTTTTGAAGGCCATACAAGGAGAGGGACTGCAAATATGGAATCAAGAGGAAATGTATGATTGGAGTAATGGAATGGACAGGGAAGGGTATGAACAGATATTGGAGGAGACATAGCTTTTTTCATTACAAATGAGAAGAGATGGATGAGGGAATGATATGGGTACACAAATGTACTTCAAGAAAATGTAAAAGAATTGTCCTGAGAAAGCTGGATAGTGGAGGCAAAGGTTGTACAATCAGATTTTTGAGGTGGAGGGAGAAGGTGTACAATCAGCAGATTGTAGGAGAAGAGGTGGCGTGTAGAATCAGCAGATTGTAGGGATGGAGGTTGGGGTGTACAATCAGCAAATTTTGGAGGTGGAGGTGGGGGGTGTACAATCAGCAGTTTGTAGGCATGGAGGTGGGGGGTATACACTGAGCAGATTGTGAGGGTGGAGGGGCAGGATGTACAATCTCAGCAAATTATATGGGTGGTGGTGTTGGGGGTGTGCATTCAGCAGATTGTAGGGGTAGAGGTAGGGGTGTACAATCAGTAGATTTTGGGGGTGGAGGGTGTACCATCAGCAGTGTGTAAGGGCGGTGGTGAGGGGTGTACAATCAGCAGATTGTTAGGGTAGAGCGGGAGGGTGTACAATCAGCAGATTATTGGGGTGGAGGTGAAGGTGTACAATCTGGATATTGTAGGGGTAGAGGTGGGGCATGTACAGTCAGCAGATTTTGGGGTGGAGGGGAGACTGTGCAATCAGTTTGAAGGGGTGTAGGTGGAGGGTGTACAATAAGCAGATTGTGAGGGTGGAGATGTGAGGTGTACAATCAGCAGATTGTAGGGGTGGAGGTGGGGGTGTACAATCAGCAGATTGTGGAGGTGGATGTGGGGGGTGTAAAATCAGCAGAGTTTTAGGGGCGGAGGTGGGGGTGTACAATCAGCAGGTTGTAGGGATAGAGGTTGGGGTGTACAATCAGCAGATTGTGAGTATGGAGGTGTGGAGTGTACAATTAGCAGATCATAGGGAGGTAGGCCAACCAGTCTGGCTCAGTCTGCCTCCACTCTAATGTCTGCTGCAGCACTGGCATGCAGCACATCTGGGATCAACTTGGCAGTATTGCCACTGCAGTCCTTGCACTACCTGGTCTCTCCACATCAAGTATCATTACCCCAGCAGTTGGTGCAGTGGTACCCTCCAGGAGTATTGGTGGAGGTGGGGATTTTGTCACCTGCAGGAGATGCCAGACATGGTGCATGAAGTCCTGGAAAGCACTATTAGTGCATGCCTCAGCTGGATGGAGAAGATGCTCTCAAGAATGCTAGGTAAACAAAAACATCAAGCACTTCAACAGCAAGCTGAGGAGGACAGTGATGACAATTCTGAGGGTGAGGACTCAATTCTCAATGTCCCCACATGTGATGGGCATGGGCATCCAGTGTTCCCCTCCCTATCCCTAATCAAGGTGTCCCCCAACCTGTTAGGTCCCTCACCATCCCTGTCTCTTGTCTCATTTCTTCTATTTGTCTGCATCCACTTCCTCACCTACACTAATAACCTGACCCAAAAATATCTACATCCTTTACCCAACATTCCTCTCTTATAGAAATAAAAACACATAAATGGGCACCTGTCCCCAAAACAAATATTGTTCATACATAGCTCTCCATTTCACACATGTGTCTTCTGGGCACACTTGATTCAGTCCAATTGGCTATACAACATGATTGTTCTGTCACTCATCTTTGTTGAGGTGACAGTCTAAGTTCAGTCAATAGTCTATATATATTCATTTTGCATTGTTTAAGAAATGGATATCTATGGTTCTTACCTACCTCCTTCCTACACATTCCTATATTGTAGAAAAGAGTTGAGTAGTGGATCTGGGCCATAATCCAAAATAACAACCGATAAATGCAAAGGGCGTCCACTCTGACTAAACCAGTAAATAGATCTTTATTATATTAAAGATAGGTAAGCACTTTCATGGATATACTGCTTCTTTAGACCATTAAAAAGTAAGAAAAATAAGCACAAATATTTTAAAAATATTTTCAACCAATCAAATCATGGAAAGTTAAACACATGACACACTAAGATAAAAATAAAATCAATGAAACAAGCCTCTCTGCTTCAGTAACAGTTTTAAAGAGACATGATCATTTAATCCTGGGCTATGATCAGCCCTGAAATCTAAATCTACCACAGTTGACTGCATACAGATTTAGTACAGATGTATCCCTCTCTAATAGTGTCATTAATCAACTCTAAAACTAAAAACTTAAAAGAATGTTCATGTCCTCTTTCCTTTTCCTTCTTAATATCATTACAGTGTTCTAAGACCATCTCTCTTAATGGACAGTTAGTTTTACATATATAAAATCATTTGCATTGTATGCACTGTGCTAAGTAAACTAAATTTTTAGTCTTTAGTGCTGTTCTAATCAAATCTTTACATGCTAACATCAGAAGTTGGCTACAGCATGTGAAAATGACAACTCACAGCACACAGCAAGGATTAACATCCTCTGTAAGTTTCTCATTTTTCTTTGTTCTTTTAAGATGTTCTACTCAGTATCAAATATCTGGCTTTACTTCTTTCAATTAATGTGTACAGTTTATATGCATAATTAAAGTTAATAACACTACAGCATAAGCTATTAGTACATAAAATGTAAGCAAATTAGATGTTACAACTTCACTGTGTAAAACATTACTATAGCTTTTGTCTTACCAAATTTTCACTTCTAAGAAAAGAAAAGATGTGCTATTTTGAGTAGATTTCTCACATTTATACTTGAGAAAAGAAAAAATAGAAAGTTCTTTTTCTTCATTCACAGACATCAGTGATGACCTTTGATCTAGATTTTCTTTTTTAAACATTTTTTTTTATTAATTTTAAAACAAAGCTTGTACAAAATTATTTAAATATAAATAGAACAAAACATAACTATTTACAGATGTCCACAGCAAAATCAAACATAGATGACTAAATCAATAAATTTATCAAGTGAATCACTTAATTTTGACCAAAATATAAACTGGTGAGTGATATTCAAAGTTCTCATATTGGCAGTTCACAATTCTTTCTTTACAGACATTTTTTTGCTAAATTAATTAATTCAGTGAAAGAAAGAGTAGTTTTACATTTCCGATTATTTGTGACTATTTTTCTTGCTATAGCTAAAATGTACCAAAGAAGAGGCACCTGCACCGTAGGAATGGAATCCAGAACTGGAGCATTAAATAAGCTCAAGCAGTTAGAAATGATACAATTATCTGTCCGCAAAGCTTGGGCAAAATTTCTAAATTCAACCCAAAAAAAAGAGTTACTATTTTACAATCCAATATTATATGAAACCAATCTACATTAGAGACTTGATTACACCTCCAACAATTAATTTTCCCATAGTTATATATTTAAGCCACTTTATTTGGAGTTAAAAAAGCTCTGTGGAGAAATCTCCATATATTTATATATATATATATATATATATATATATATATATATATATATATATTTTTTTTTTCCCAGTAAAGAAAAGAAGTTGATTTTCCTACAGATTTAAAAATTAAGCATTTATCTTCACCAGAAAAAGCCTTCTCATTAATCTTGGTCAAACAATTCCAAAATAATGAATCTGTGGAATCAAACTCTTCTCTTATTATTTTACAGATTATTGATATAAATGATTTATTCTTATTTGAGTTACTATTGATTCTGAAAAAAACTCTCAAATATCTTTAGAATATGTTTTGTTTGAAAGTCCATGGAGATTTTAATTTTATCACTAACATATTTTTACAAGATTGTATAGTCAGCCAATTATTATTTTCTAAACAATGTCTTGCAAGAAGATCTGTCTATTAAATTACTGTAATTTACTGCTTTTGAGTCTTTTACATTAGATTTAATTATAATTTCAAGATAGTTAATTTGTGAATTGTCCCAAATAAAATTAGTATAGTTTCTTAAATAATTATTAACCTTTTTTATTAAAAAGTAAATTTTCTGTTTTATCAGGGTTAAACATTAAACCTGACACTTTTTCAAAGTACTTAATAGACTTACTTAAATTTTCTATTGACGCTTCAATGTCACCACTTGTTATTAAACTGTCATCTGCAAATAATTGAATTTTAAAGGAATAACTTTCATCTATCAAGAATCCCTGACTTCTGCTATTAGATCTAATAAGGTTTATGAAAGGTTCAATTGCTAGAACAAATAATAGAAGTGACAAGGGGCAATCCTGTTTTGAATGAGTCACTATATAGATTAGTTATAAGATTTATAAACTCTAGGGAAAATTCATATTGCTTAAGTGCTTTGAACAAGTAATTCCAACTGATAAAATCAAAAGTCTTGTTTATATCTATACTTATTATCATTGGTTCTTTTTTGTTTTTATTAGCCAGATCTATTAAAGTATCAAGCCTAATTATGTTATCCTGAACCTTTCTATGTAGTATGAAACCACTCTGATCACCATTTATTAATCCTGTCATAATAAGATTCAATCGTTTTGCAAGAATAGACATAAATATTTTATAATCAACACTTAATAATGAAATAGGATGGTAAGAAGAACATAGGTTAGAATGTTTATTTGGTTACAAGATAGGAGATATCAGGGAATATTTCCAGGAGGGAAGGATGGTTGACATATGTTTAACTTGTTCAAAAACTTTTAATAGGATATTTAAAATATTATTTGGAAATAATTTCTATAATTCTGGGACTATACCATCAAGACCAGGGACGTTATTTAGTTTAAGATTATTAATTTGATCTTTTAATTCCTTAAAAGAGAGTAACATATCAATTTTGGATCTTTGTTCTTTGGTTAATTAAAACCTTATTTTGTCTTTCAAAAAGTCATTGGTTATGTTGCTCATTTCTAAGTCTGTCTCTTTGCTATTAATTTCTTCATAATATTTCCTAAAGCATTCTAGTATGTCTTTTAAATCAGTCACTTTTTTATTTTTAACATCTTGTTTGGAAATGATTTATTTATGATTAGTATTCTTTTTTTTATCTAACAGCCAACCTGTGTAAGCTTTTTGGATTCATTGAATAAGTTTGTCATTTTATTTTTTCCAGATATATTGATATTATAAGGTAAAGTACATAAAGATATTTCTGATTTGATATTTTCAACTCAGCATCTGCAGATTTGTCATAATGTTTTAATTGGATTTCATTTTATTTGTATTAGACCGCAAAGACATCAGTTCTTTATCCCACTCTTTGTTTACATATTTACCATTTTTTTAATTCTTCCATGTGTATAAGCTTTTAAAGAATCCTAGAAAATTACTTATGAATCTTCTCTACTATTATTAATTTCAGTGCTTTAATCTATTTCTTTTAGACACCATTCCTTAAAGTCTTCTAATTGTACTATATAAGCAGGGATTCTCTGATAGTAAATCAAATTACTTGACTTTAATGTTAACATAAATCTAATAGCACTGTGGTCAGATAAAGACCTGAAGTTATCAATACATCTCCAATTTTAGTAAATAAGCTACTACAAGTATACATTTTATCAATGTTTCTCTGGGTGCCAAATCTATAAAAATAATGTGCAATGTTAAGAGAGTTAGTTGATTTAATATCATAGGTATCTATAGGTATCTCTCAAATGTAGAGAATTAGTAAAATGATTGAAGTGTTTAGCTACCAAGGATAGCTTAAAAACATTATCAGTAATTTTGCCTTTACTAGAAAGAATACTGCTGTGATAATCAATTCACCTTTTGTATATAAGGTTATAATATCCAAATATTTCTAAGCAACTTTGGTTCCAGTTCAAGGTATCCAGTAAGAATTCAAAAAGTATAAGTTTTTGGTCAATTTCTACTACTACTAAACCTAACATGCCATTTTTTTATCTGAATATGTATTTAATATTTTAGGCACAGGTAATACATTTCTCCAAAGAATAAGAGTGCTTGTCCTTTATGATTTAAAATGAGAGCTCACAAAGTTGAATAATCTTATAACATCAGCCTATCTATATCTTTAGATAACAAATGTGTTTCTTGTAAAAAATTATTTGAGTTTTATGCAATTTTAAATATTTGTTTAAGCTACTCCTCTTCAATTGCTTAAGTCCATTGAACTTTAATGAGAGACAGTTATATGTTGACATTCATAAGAACATGTAAATGCACTGATGTAAGATGATTTAGCTTAAAATATAACAACCAAGTACTAATAATTGCTGTTATAGAAAGACAGAAAAAGCACAATTTCAAGCTTATATATACTCAAACCTCCCATCACAGAAAGAAAATCCCCTAATTTGATGATATAATCATATAAATCACACACCAACCAACCCAGCTCAATGTCACCAAGCTAAACAGTTGCTACTGCTTCTTAATTTAAAACAATATTATTAATTACAAATATTTAGAGCACACTGAAGTCATATTAAAAGAAAAAATAATATAAAGTATTAATTTGAGAAATATTAATATTTAAGATCATAAAAATATAAAGTTGGAAATGTTAATAATAAAGAGTGATAGTATGTATTTCTGAATTTATCAAAAATATCCCAGAAATAACGCATTTCAAATTTCTCTATTTGATCAAGACATTTTATATAGTCATTTCTTTTAATTAATCCTTCTATAGAAAATACTATAAATAGGCTGGTATTTAAGCATTTATATGAAGGAAATAAATAAAACTGACAACACCTATAACATGTTAACCTATAGATAACATAACACCAATACATACCAAACTCATGTATCATAAAACTTTTAAAAAACTAATTTAATAACATGGGTGAAAAGGTGAAAATAATAGAATATGGAAGTATAATTAAAAAGTGCTAGAATTTAAAATTACATATTTGCATATATTGTATGTGCTTATATATGCATAATATATTTACATGAGTGTGCATACATATAATTGTGTATATGTGTTTGTAATTTATCAGTAGATGCTTGATATGTATATTAACAGTTAAGAGAGCAAATATGTTCTATATATCTATGCATGTGAATAAATACACAAATGAGTGAGTGTCTTTAAGTGAATGTTTGTATTATGAATGTATGTATATTATGATCAATACCTCTAGTATTTGGAATAAACATTTAACATCTAACTTCTGTACAGGAAGCATTCTGATTATATTTTAAGTATTATGTAATTACAAATTTGCTTATACTACTTTTCATTGCCATATTCTGAAATGTACGGATGATGGTTTTGTATTCATCATACCAATGGGAAATGAAAAATGCTTGAAATGATTTAAAAGTCAGTTTAGTATAAAATAAAATTACATATTTCACAAAGAACTGCAGAACATTTCAAAGAGTTAAATGTGCTCATTAATATAATTTTCCAATAATTATCGAAGTAACTCTGAGTAATTAATGCAAAAGATGTTGAGTAGATTGAGGTGTTTTAAGCATCTCCTCCTCTAAACTGTTTCATGTAGCACAGAAGACAATGACATATTAAAGTAGAAATACAGTAATGTATGTAAATGCTGTTATATGCAAGTTAATATATAAAAAATGAACAAGTGCAGGAATCTGTCTAGTTCCAACCTCACAATGAGTTTTTTTCCCCAACACCTTTATTGAATTGTCACTTATAGGCAAATTTACATTCATATAAAAGCAATCATGCTATAACTAACATAACATTCATATAAAAGTGATCAGACTATAATTAACATAAACATTTTACTTTACATATATTGCTATATATCATATAACCTAAGCAACATTACATAAGTTATTCAATTCCAAGCAACATCTTTATTAAACTATCACTTACTACACAGACAATCATACATTTATACAAATGAAAACAAACCACACTGACATAATCATAGTTGCAAGCATTTTACATCACAAACCACACTGGCCAACTCCCAGTTACAAACATTATACATCACTTATAATCTACCCAATCTTTTTCAGTCAAACATTACATAGCTCATTTAAGTCCTGATGCCTTTTAAACTTCATTCCTCCCTTGTATGTATTGTTTCCACAATTCCCATGTTTTCCTACTACCACCACGGGTGTTGAGGAAAAGATAAAAAACAAAGAAACTAGTAGTCTTAAATCTTTGTTGCTGAGCTCAATCACAACTAGAATTTAGTTTGATCTAATCAGTAGTAGTGTGTGGGGGTGGTTATTTGTTCTAGAAAGCACTTTTATGGCCCTGTTTATACTCTTTGGCTTGAACAGGCTGGTTTAAAATTAAACAATACACACATTTTCCACACCTACTTTTAAATATATAAAAGCTGATAAGTTTAACATTGTTAAAATATTTCTGATTTTTTGTTACTCAGCATTTCTTGTCTTTGACGAATAAAGGCTTGTTGCTTTGAAACACTACCTGGGTTTCATGATTTTTAGAAATTATGGAGATTGAGCTCATAAATTAAGTTTTAAGACCACTAGTTTCTTTGTTTTTTTTTTTTTTTAATATCTATATAGAAATCAAATAAATATAGTTATCTCAATTAAATGTCTGTAAAAATCATTTTGTATAAAAACAATTTTATAGCAACCAGTGTGCAGAGGTGTGGACTATATGTTATCCCATATAAGATATGCTAGCTTCCTACATACTTGTTTTCATTTGCATTTTAGTAATGAAGTGTTCCCTGCATTTAACCTTACAGTTTTGTTGCATTTCACAGCTCTTTTAAGCATCACATCAGGTGTTCGATTTCACAACTGGATTTCAAGGAAAGCATTGAGACAACTGTGTACTGAAGGAATATCAAAAGGTTATGGGGGTATTTAGTTTTTGTAGGCAGTTGGTTATACCTTGTGTAAATACATCTGTAGACCCCATACTTATGAATAGACAAGTGTGGTCTGTGTAAATTTGAATTTCAATTTGAGTGTGTTTTTGAGAGTGGATGTCCTTATGTATATAGAACTGCAAAGCATCATTTACTTAAATATGGATGCTTAATCTGTATCATACCAACTTTCAGATGATTAATCGTGCTCTATAACAATATTTTAATATACTGCCAGATGTTATGTATGGCACATTAGTCTCTTTTTACTATTTTATTAGCATCATTCGTGCTATGCATTTGTAAGTATTCTGTATTCCATCAACAGTCTTGATGCTTAACTACCTCTTTGTATTATATCTCAGCTCTTCCATTGTCTGCGCATCACTCATGGTCTATCTGTTTGTTATATTTTTTTTTAGATTAAACCTTTAGGTGTGTCATTGTCTATTGCAAAAAGCAGATTAGTTATTTTACTTACTAGATCTTATTTACAGAAACTATTATCTGTTCTTGTGAAGAATCTGTATTCCAAGGGAGGCCAGGTAGAAAATACCAGATAGCCCTTGAACAATGCAAAAGTTAGAAAATGTCAGAAATATAAGGCATAGCTAGCAAAGAAGTTAATGGTTTGTACTTACATAAATGAAATGTGGATATGAAACAACATATTAGGTCAGTGACAATAATGGTTCAGTTATGGAAAGTAACCTTTTAAAATATCAGGAATCACAATGCTAAGTCCTGAAATGTTTAGACTAAACAATCAAAAATCCAGTCTGACAGTGTGTAAATATCTGTGTGTACAATATAACAGGTAGCATGTTACAGAGCCAGATAAACTGCAGAGGAAATTCCATTACTGTAATATGTACTTCTTTGTTTAGCAGAAGTATTCTGTATAGCAGTAACTGTCTAATTCATTATTATTAAAGTTATATTAGTTTTTCAGCTTCTTTCATGACACATTAAAACCAGTAATATTGTTTTAAACAAGCCATTCCATCACTATAAATGACATATTCCTCTGTACTGTGATGATCTGCTGCATGAGTATATTTACACTGTACATTTATAAAGGATACAACTTTTACTTCATGACACATTAAAACCGGTAATATTGTTTTAAACAAGCCATTCCATCACTATAAATGACATATTCCTCTGTACTGTGATGATCTGCTGCATGAGTATATTTACACTGTACATTTATAAAGGATACAACTTTTACTGAACTATAATTAAGATGATCAAAAGATGCCATAAAACAGAGATTAGCACCAGGTGTCTTTAAGTCTGCAGAGGTCTTCTTCTTCCAATTGCATTCTTCGTTCCTTTTCTTCTTTTCATTATTCTACTTTTTTAAAAGACAATGAGCATACAATTTACATGGATATGTTTTAAAATTAACTAAATTAATTTTAAATGTTCTATTTTTGTGTTTTTGCTGCTCATTTTAACATTCTAAAGTTCACATCCTGTAAATGAGGGTTAAAGTTTAAAATGCATTGCTTGCAGCACAGGCAGCATAAACATGGAATCTAGACTGTTATAAGTTGAAAAACAGCTCAATGTATTTGAAAAAAATATTGTAAAGCAATTTAACTAACACTAGGTGGGAAAAGGGACTGAAAAGAAGCAGTTACTATAAAAAACGTCAATAGCAAGTAATTATCAAACACCACACAAGTTAAACCTATTAAAAGAAAGTGAAGTAACATATATAAATGATTTTCATGCAACCTAAACCACTCAACAGAACACCCACTGCACATAGATAAAACTTATCACATGCACCCACATTCACCAGATGGAATAACCAAAAATAAAAAAACAGATTACTTGCAATTATGTATAGAAAATAAGTGGATTAGTTAAACATGTTCATATAACCCCCATATATAATGTTTGAGAGGATTTAGATAAAATAATGTTTGAGAGGATTTAGATAAAATAATAAAGATACTTATATATATATATATATATATATATATATATATATATATATATATACACTATCTAAACCCCACCACCACATACACACTACTCTCTCCCCAGGATTCACGAATCCTCCGTGTAAGTGTAGAGTAGTCTTACACGGAAACACCAGTGTAAGAGTACGATGGCAGCGCGCCATGCATATTAATGACGGCATGTTGCCTCAACTCTAAGGCTAACATGGAACATGCACGAGTGTAGGGGGCGTGTTGGACTGCCGAGCTATCCAAAATTCCACACCCCTGAAAGTCTCACAATAGGGAAATGTCAACTGACATGAGCGAGCCCGCTCAAATGTGTACATACCCAACACTACACTCCCCCTCATTCTAAACCCCAGTACAATAATAAAATGTAAAACTTTAATTTATTTTTTTTTATTATACCCGGTATAGCTGCCCGTATTTGCGCGCGTTTGCCCATCACTTAGCTACAGTTAGCAGTCAAGACATAGATTCATAGATTCATAGATTAGTACTAGGCTAACTGCCCTTGCAAGCCATTTTAAGCCTAGACAATTATCCCCTGTGAGATTCAAACCATGTACCTTGTGTCTGTAAGGCAAACACCTTAACCATTAGGCCATCCTCCCAACCCCAAGAGGATCCAATCATCGAAGAGGATAATAAGAAACTTATATGCAAATTAAGCAAAATAGCAATAGCGTAGTGGTAGAACCTTCACACTAAGAGGAGGCATTCCCGGTTGGAGTCCCATCACTCCCCTTTTTATTTTCTTTAGGAAATCTGTATATGAAAAGAATTCCTGACATGTACCAATGAAATTTTAGTAAAAAGCATTGAAATGGCCCATGTAGTAGTGAACGAATTTTATATACACATAAGAAAGTGAAATGGTTATGCATACTGATGAATGCATAAGTAATGTATCTTAAGCAATGTGAAGCACTGCTAAGCAAAGTATTCCAGTATTAAGCACACTTCAGTATAATTGCTCATAGCTTAGCAGTGCTTTAACTAGAGCAATAGCTTTGCACGGAGCTGCGCATCGCGCCAACTAGCACAAACAGAACATGTTTGCGTGTAGCTATGCACCGTGCTAAACAGCGCAACATCGGGCAATGTAGAGCAACATCAGGCAACGTACAGCAATGTAGAGCAACATCGGGCGATGTAGAGCAATGTAGAGCAACGTCGGGCAGAGTTGAGCAAAGTCAGTAAAACATAGCCACACCTCCTAGCCGGTCTGGTCAGTAGTGAAATAAAAAGCAATGACAGGCCTCAAACTTGGGATATTGTGCACCATAATCACAGTACTGAACCACTAAGCCATGACAGCTTTTCATAAGTATGCACTTTCAACACACACATACAAATCAATGTAAATTTACCCATTGCTAAGCAGGTGTGTACCTTCAGCTGCATTTTTTCAAAACTGGCCAAACACAAATAAATGCGGGAAATGATGCATATTTAAGCTCCATAGGCAGGAATACTAGCCATAACTGGTTGCAGCTCCCATCTGCAGGCAGCAATGGCCGGTGCTGGAGAGGGCTCTCATTTTCGAGCACAAAGTTGGGGCATTAAGGAGTCAAAAGTTATGGTTTGGCTCCTTGTCCACAATCATGAGGAGAGACTCCTGTGGGGCCAGTACCAGGGCACCCAATACAAAGCGGAAGCCTGGGATGGTCTAGCTCATGAACTCACCAGTGCCACAGGTGTCCCTCGGACTGGTGAGCAGGTCAGACACCACCACGCAGACCTGAAAAGATGCAAGGCAGATCAACCAGACCAGTGGATCCAGGAGGTCCGTGGGATGCTAAATGCCCCACTACTGAGTAAGTAGCCATGGAATTAAGTATGTAAGAATTGCTATTCTAGTGTATACTATGGATAGGCATGTCTCAATATCACTTAAATTACTTCACAGCTGCAGGTGTCCATGCTGCGAATCAGCAAGCTTATGTAGATAGGCTGCTAAGGCTGCGCCACCAGGCAGGTTAGTAAGTATTCTGCTTGTACTGTTATGTAAAATAAATGAGAAAGCCTGAAAAAGTGTTTAAACACAATAAATAAAGGTATAATAATTCTCTAATAATTATTCTGCATGTACTGTCATATAAAATAAATGAGAGAGCCTCTAGAAAATTGTTTTAAGTCTTTAATAAAGGTATAATTCCTGGAGTGTGTCTGTGTCATTTTCTTTGATATGTTGTACTCTTGCAATATAGAAATAGTACTGTTGTATTAAGTGCTGTTAATACACAGTTGGGTAAGCCCATATAAAGCAGATGAAGGGAGTGCCAGGGGCTTTTAAGCATATTCACAGTCCTCAACTGTTGGTTTATGCCCAGCATGCACAGGTTAATCTGGCACATGAGTAGCTTGGTATTGTGTTCCCCAGAAAGGTCATTGTGCTGGCAGAAATGTAGGGAGCTGTTAACATATAACTGATAATTTCACCTAAACATATCTAGATAAGTATATGAAAGTAGAGCTGTCAGTGTACTATCTCAGCAGTAGTGTGTCTGAGCAACTCACAAAATATGTAGCAGTAACATCTGCATCCCGGACAGTTTGTATGTCAGATACAGCCCATGTATATAAAGACCTGGCAAAACCCATTTCACGATCTAAGGACAATTGTGTAGTGGAATAATACATGTAGGGGACATATAACTGCAGTCAATAGGTATGTAGTGTAAACTAGAGGGATATATAAGTTGTTAATGGTGCTATCATTTTCCACCCTACTGTATGTGCATAAAAATGCAATTCCACACCTCAATTGGTATGTGTAATTTCAAAACATTTGTTGGGACATATGTCCTATTGGTTTATAAATATCTGCATTTATTTCAATGCATGTGCCCTGTTCAAATACCACAATATTGGTGGCCTGTTACCATCAATTAAACCTACATGCTGTTGTAATGTCCACTGTTGTCCCATATATGCATGTGTCATGCTTGCTGTTCAACATTTGGAACTCTGGTGTGTTGGGTTAATGAGAATACTTCTGCATGCTGTTATAACAAATTGGGAATGCTGTTGACTGTTACTAACCCATATTTTCATTAAATCCTCCTAAACATAGAACGTATAGGAAGGCCTGTCCCAGCAGACCCACTTGTCCCACCTCAGCTGGCAATGGCACCTGGCACCAGCAGGTCCGGTGCCTAGCCTGGGACCTCCTCCTCCATTGACCCTTTGCCACCTTCAGGTGGAAGTGCTGCAGGGGATGGGGCTCACCCCCCCCATGCAAGCGTGGGCAGAGAAGGGCCACCTATCACCCTCCGAACGGTCCGGGCTGTGGTGCATAGTGAGATTGAGCATTCTGTCGCTGATCCTCTATGCCAGCTTGAGGCACAAGTGGCGTGACTCACGGGTGAGCCTGCCCCTCCTACACAGCCCCCAGCAAAGCCACCCTCTGGGCTGTCAAGGTGCAGTGGTGACTGTCCATGGGTGGGGATCTCAGTTTCACTGTTGCCATCTGTGGGCTCATGGGCTTGCAATTTCCAAACATCCTATTCCATCAATGGTGTTCACCCATCACATGTGTCATATTCCGCCCCTGTATGTGTCTTGTTTGTCTTGTCTGTTTACCTCCCCAACCTACCTCCCCAAATATACCTACTTCCCCTACCCCACATTCCACTCTCACCTGAAAAAAAAGGAAAAAAAGGGCAATCTGCTCCCAAAAAAAAATTACACCCCATACATAGCTGCCCATTTTGCACACATGTCCGCTAGACACATACACTGATATTTAATTGGCAGTACAACATACTTTTTTGTCCTCACCCCTCTCACAGTGGTTGAAGGTTTCATATTTCCCTCCAAATTTATTACACATTCACAGCTGTTGCTGTTAAAGAAATGGGCAGCTATGGGCCTTCCCTACACCTGTCCTGCACATCCCAAGCTATTTTCCCTACTGTCTTCCCCTCTTTGTGCCCCGTTTTCACCACTTTCCAATCTCCCCATTTTCTTTTCTTTCAAAAAAATGAGCACAGGGGTTAGCGGGAGTAAGCACTTTTAAGCAGTAGTTAGCAGGTTTGTGCGAGTGTGCGCCTGTGTATGCTTGTGTGTGCTTAGCTAAGCATTGTGCAAACCCACGCAAACCCGCTTACAACTGCTTAAAAGTGCCTTAGTCACTCTGTATGTCAGGGCCCTTGTTCTGCTCAGCAGCAAAATAAAACACCTCTGTCAGTCTCGAACCCCGGACCTTGTACACACTTGGCTGCATGAAGTACCACTAAGCCATGGTAAATGTACAACAAATTGGTGCTGTGTCCCTCTGAATCCCTCTGAAAGGTATTGACATTGGGCAGAAAGGTGGGGAATTACACTTAATGAATAATGACAGTAAGTAAGAGTTAGACATTGCTTGTACTTCAGGAAATGTGTATTAATCCATATGCTCTGGTTCTCTCAAAGTCTCAACTTAATGTCTCTAATATTTTAAAGGTGTACCTCACTTCTACCTACTTTTCCCTGAGTCTGTTCAAATATGTACCTGAGTGTTTGACAGGCCTGGCAGAGGCAGACACACAGAGGCATATCAGATATTCTGCTGTTACACACTGTGCAAATAGCTTTGGAAGGAGTTCCAGAAACATACCCTTATGTAGGAGTACAACACTAAAATACCAAGGGATTATATCCACATAAGAAAGTGAAATGGTTATGCATACTGATGAATGCATAAGTAATGTATCTTAAGCAATGTGAAGTACTGCTAAGCAAAGTTTTCCAGTATTAAGCACACTTCAGTATAATTGCTCATAGCTTAGCAGTGCTTTAACTAGCGCAATAGCTTTGCACGGAGCTGCGCATCGCACCAACTAGCGCAAACAGAACATGTTTGCGCGTAGCTATGCACCGTGCTAAACAGCGCAACATTGGGCAACGTAGAGCAACATCGGGCAACGTACAGCAATGCAGAGCAACATCGGGCAATGTAGAGCAACGTCGGGCAGAGTTGAGCAAAGTCGGTAAAACATAGCCACACCTCCTAGCCGGTCTGGTCAGTAGTGAAATAAAAAGCAAAGACAGGCCTTGAACTTGGGATATTGTGCACCATAATCACAGTACTGAACCACTAAGCCATGACAGCTTTTCATAAGTATGCACTTTCAACACACACATACAAATCAAAGTAAATTTACCCATTGCTAAGCAGGTGTACCTTCAGCTGTATTTTTTCAAAACTGGCCAAACACAAATAAGTGCAGGAAATGAGGCATATTTAAGCTCCATAGGAGGAAATACTAGCCATAACTGGTTGCAGCTCCCATCTGCAGATAGCAATGGCCGGTGCTGGAGAGGGCTCTCGTTTTCGAGCGCAAAGTTGGGGCATTGAGGAGTCAAAAGTTATGGTTTGGCTCCTTGTCCACAATCATGAGGAGAGACTCCTGTGGGGCCAGTACCAGGGCACCCAATACAAAGCAGAAGCCTGGGACGATCTAGCTCATGAACTCACCAGTGCCACAGGTGTCCCTTGGACTGGTGAGCAGGTCAGACACCACCACACAGACCTGAAAAGATGCAAGGCGGATCAACCAGACCAGTGGATCCAGGAGGCACGTGGGATGCCAAATGCCCCACTACTGAGTAAGTAGCCATGGAACTAAGTATGTAAGAATTGCTATTCTAGTGTATACTATGGATAGGTATGTCTCAATATCACTTAAATTACTTCACAGCTGCAGGTGTCCATGCTGCGAATCAGCAAGCTTATGCAGATAGGCTGCTAAGGCTGCGCCACCAGGCAGGTTAGTAAGTATTCTGCTTGTACTGTTATGTAAAATAAATGAGAGAGCCTGAAAAAAGTGTTTAAACACAATAAATAAAGGTATAATAATTCTCTAATAATTATTCTGCATGTACTGTCATATAAAATAAATGAGAGAGCCTCTAGAAAATTGTTTTAAGTCTTTAATAAAGGTATAATTCCTGGAGTGTGTCTGTGTCATTTTCTTTGATATGTTGTACTCTTGCAATATAGAAATAGTACTGTTGTATTAAGTGCTGTTAACACACAGTTGGGTAAGCCCATATAAAGCAGATGAAGGGAGTGCCAGTAGCTTTTAAGCATATTCACAGTCCTCAACTGTTGGTTTATGCCCAGCATGCACAGGTTAATCTGGCACATGAGTAGCTTGGTATTGTGTTCCCCAAAAAGGTCATTGTTTTGGCAGAAATGTAGGGAGCTGTTAACATATAACTGATAATTTCACCTAAACATATCTAGATAAGTATATGAAAGTAGAGCTGTCAGTGTACTATCTCAGCAGTAGTGTGTCTGAGCAACTCACAAAATATGTAGCAGTAACATCTGCATCCCGGACAGTTTGTATGTCAGATACAGCCCATGTATATAAAGACCTGGCAAAACCCATTTCACGATCTAAGGACAATTGTGTAGTAGAATAATACATGTAAGGGACATATAACTGCAGTCAATAGGAATGTAGTGTAAACTAGAGGGATATATAAGTTGTTAATGGTGCTATCATTTTCCACCCTACTGTATGTGCATAAAAATGCAATTCCACACCTCAATTGGTATGTGTAATTTCAAAACATTTGTTGGGACATATGTCCTATTGGTTTATAAATATCTGCATTTATTTCAATGCATGTGCCCTGTTCAAATAACACAATATTGGTGGCCTGTTACCATCAATTAAACCTACATGCTGTTGTAATGTCCACTGTTGTCCCATATATGCATGCGTCATGCTTGCTGTTCAACCTTTGGAACTCTGGTGTGTTGGGTTAATGGGAATACTTCTGCATGCTGTTATAACAAATTGGGAATGCTGTTGACTGTTACTAACCCATATTTTCATTAAATCCTCCTAAACATAGAACGTATGGGAAGGCCGGTCTCAACAGACCCACTTGTCCCACCTCAGCTGGCAATGGCACCTGGCACCAGCAGGTCCGGTGCCTAGCCTGGGACCTCCTCCTCCGTTGACCCTGTGCCACCTTCAGGTGGAAGCGATGCAGGGGATGGGGTTCATCCCCCCCATGCAAGCGTGGGCAGAGGAGGGCCACCTATCACCCTCTGAACGGTCCGGGCTATGGTGCATAGTGAGATCGAGCGTTCTGTCGCTGATCCTCTATGCCAGCTTGAGGCACGAGTGGCATGACTCACGGGTGAGCCTGCCCCTCCTACACAGCCCCCAGCAAAGCCACCCTCTGGGCTGTCAAGGTGCAGTGGTGACTGTCCATGGGTGGGGATCTCAGTTCCACTGTTGCCATCTGTGGCTCATGGGCTTGCGATTTCCAAACAGCCTTTCCTATCAATGGTGTTCATCCATCACATGTGTCATATTCCGCCCCTGTATGCATCTTGTTTGTCTTGTCTGTTTACCTCCCCAACCTACCTCCCCAAATATACCTACTTCCCCTACCCCACATTCTACTCTCACCTGAAAAAAAGGGCAATCTGCTCCCAAAAAAAAATTACACCCCATACATAGCTGCCCATTTTGCACACATGTCCGCTGGACACATACACTGATATTTAATTGGCAGTACAACATACTTTTTTGTCCTCACCCCTCTCACAGGGGTTGAAGGTTTCATATTTCCCTCCAAATTTATTACACATGCACAGCTGTTGCTGTTAAAGAAATGGGCAGCTATGGGCCTTCCCTACACATCCCAAGCTATTTTCCCTACTGTCTTCCCCTCTTTGTGCCCCGTTTTCACCACTTTCCAATCTCCCCATTTTCTTTTCTTTCAAAAAAATGAGCACAGGGGTTAGTGGGAGTAAGCACTTTTAAGCAGTAGTTAGCGGGTTTGTGCCAGTGTGCTCCTGTGTATGCTTGTGTGTGCTTAGCTAAGCATTGCACAAACCCACGCAAACCCACTTACAACTGCTTAAAAGTGCCTTAGTCACTCTGTATGTCAGGGCCCTTGTTCTGCTCAGCAGCAAAATAAAACACCTCTGTCAGTCTCGAACCCCGGACCTTGTACACACTTGACTGCATGAAGTACCACTAAGCCATGGTAAATGTACAACAAATTGGTGCTGTGTCCCTCTGAATCCCTCTGAAAGGTATTGACATTAGGCAGAAAGGTGGGGAATTACACTTAATGAATAATGACAATAAGTGAGAGTTACACATTGCTTGTACTTCAGGAAATGTGTATTAATCCATATGCTCTGGTTCTCTCAAAGTCTCAACTTAATGTCTCTAATATTTTAAAGGTGTACCTCACTTCTACCTACTTTTCCCTGAGTCTGTTCAAATATGTACCTAAGTGTTTTAGAGGCCTGGCAGAGGCAGAAACACAGAGGCATATCAGATATTCTGCTGTTACACACTGTGCAAATAGCTTTGGAAGGAGTTCCAGAAACATACCCTTATGTAGGAGTACAACACTAAAATACCAAGGGATGTAGCCATGTACTGGTAGCAACCAACTGCGACAATGCCATTGTTTTAGTGATGAAAAGACCGGTGTTGTGCACAGAGAAAGAATAATAGGTTAACCTGTGGCTACCATCTGGATAGGTCCACATTTGGGAGCTACACAGACAGACTACTTGCCTTGGTAAACTAACAGGTACACAGCAACCCTTTAATTCCAGCAAGATAAAGTTCACACGTTAAAACATAATGGTCTCTATCTGTCTGCACCCCTACCTAAATGTACAATATACCTGTGTGTTCAGGGTCTACCAAGGATGTAGGTAGGCATACTCAGTACTGAAATTTGTCCAGTTTTCATGAGCAGCCTGTGCTAATGTCAGCACTAAAAAAGCACAAACTGTTCAAAAGTGAGTAAATTAATATTCACAGTATAGCAGTTCACAAACAGTTCATTTGCCAAATGAATACATCTCTATAACTACTTTTGTATGGCAGTTAATTGTGTAAGTAGAAAAGAAACTACATACTCCCATGTATCTTGTGTTAGCATTTGTAGGGTTGAGTACAATTTTACACTGACAACTGTGTAGTGGAAGTGGCAACATTCAGGTCTGAGTACAACATTTAAATCACTGGCTACACCCCTAGCTTCAGATATAAAGACTATACCAACCTTCTGACTTACACAACAGTGTTAACAGCAAACAAGCATGGGCCCCACTTTGGAAAGCCGAAAGGGCTACGCCTACCTGACATAGCAATTTATAGCATTGGGTTGCTATGACAGTGAGTACTGCAAATACCACACAGCAGGCTGCATGCAATTACCAAATGGTGGCCACCAATTGGTACAGAGGCCATCACATGCACATGTGCAGATACCTATAAAAGCAGTCTGTACTTGCTGGCGACACATGCAATCATCCCGTTGCAGACGCTGAGAGAGAGAGAGAGAAAGACAGAGACAGAGAGAGAGAGACACACACCCCCACCCACACCAGTGGGAAAAAAATAAATAAATAAATAAAATAAAATAAAAACAAAAAACAAAAAAAAAAATAAATAAATAAATTAAAAAAAAACAATAAAATAAAGCCAAAGACACAGCAAACTGAAAACTACGAACACATACAAAGGAAAGGTATGTAACAGATATGCATTTACTGGCATGTAGTAGATGTATTTGAAGACTACTCTACATACTTTGAAACAACAACATGTGGCAGCAGTACGTATCTATGCACAGATGCCCTGCATAACTACTGTCATGGACAAATCAGTGTGTAGCTGTGTGCAGTGGGACATAACTGTGATATATGTAGCTCGGCATTAAATGTCAAACATCTGAACCATGTTATCTGTGTTCTGTACAGTAGTGTGGACAATGGCTGTTTGGGGGAGTAGCGCATACAGCTATATAACCATGGATGTGACAGAATAACACATGCATGATAGTGATACCAACATGTAGCTTAGCATTGGCAACTGCTGTACCAGGCTAGTACGCTAACCTAGCATTTGCAGCTATGTATACACCCTCTAATATTACTGTGTGCTCACACGTGACACCTGTTCATGTTGCAGCAAGGCCCACAGGTCAGCTGTGAGATCCAGGGACATACAACAGTGTGGACCTTGTGTGTGTATGGCACACATATACGGAGAGATATGTCTGTGTCAGATATATTAGCATCTGTACATGTGCATAGAGCAAGGGACATACTGCAACTGTTTCCAAAGGGAGGTCATATATATGTTGGTGAAGGTTGTTATGTGCATATTTGTATGTAGGTAGTAGTGTGTGGCAAACAAGACAGCATACAGTGCAGGTATATGACATGTGGTGGTTGAACGCTGTGGGTGTGATTTGTTAGCTTTGCAGTGTTGCAGCCAGTGAGGCCTGCTAAAGCCACATGGGCTGAGAACACCTTCAATGCATTTCACACAAGACTGTGCAATATCATTACATAACTGTATACCTCACATACTTCACATAATTGATATTCCCACCATGAAAGGTGAACTGTAAATGTGCCTATATGTATATCTATATGTACACTAATGTATGTTTATATGTATGTGTGTGTGTGTGTGTGTGTGTATATATATATATATATATATATATATATATATATATATATATAGTTAGAGAGAGAGAGACAGAGTCATATTTACTGCGACAGATGCCTGGTGACAAAGCCATGGCCTCAAGCCCAGTGTTGGAAATTCATTCGCATCCCTTTTACAAAAAAACTCTGTACCCATGAACTACCACATAGGTGGTAGTCGACTTAACACCGAAAGTGTGATAAGAGACTATGGGACACAGGTGGACAGTAGTCTCCCCTTGATAATCACAGTGCCACACAAGTCATGTAATCTGTCTACATGGCACACCTCATCACAAAAGCTGTGTCATCCAGGGAAAAAGAGGTCAGTGTTCCCCTCTACTCATCACTCACAAAACCCATTATAGAGTACAATGCCCCTTCTGGTATGTTCCTCACAAGACATCTACAGCAACTGGAAAGGCCACAGACATACCTCACAAAGAGTAATACTGTCCTCAAACAGATGCCCTATGCAGACCATCTCACAAAACCACAGCTAGACTGTGTCACATACCGGCAACCCAGAGGTGACCTCTGCCTAACATACAAAGCTATGTCAAACCCAGAGCTGTTGGACATGCTCCACGTAAACAGATCACAATTCCTACAAGCTACATGCTCTAGGGACCTAAACCTTGTCACCTCAATAAACAGAACATGCTGTAGGGATAGATTTCTATCTCAGAGACATCCCATACTCTGGAACAAACTACCTATCAATAGCAAATAAAGCTCCTTAGTAGCACTCGTCATGAATAGTCTTGATGATTGGATGGGAGGTAGGAAATACACTCCGGGAATCACCTCTGTGACTCTGCTTGACAGGGACACATGAAATTAAATTACTTGGGTGTCAAAGGCCAGGGTACCATCTGGCTAGGCTTCTATAGGCCCTAGGGCCAATAGACTATTACCTACCTATGAACCAATACACACCCACATGTACTTGTTGCAATAATTGCTATGTGAGTTTGACTGAGTGTGATGGTGAATGTGTTGGTGAATGTGTCACAGTTGTGTATATGTGGGGTAGCTTAGTGGGAAACTGTTTCTGTCATGGTATTATGTGTCCTAGCTCTGATCCCAGCAAAAGATGTGTATGCTATTGGTAGCCAGAAAAAGCAGTATGGCATACGGTCTGACGTAGTCCCTTTGTGTTAACTGGGGTGTGCCATTGGAGGATAAAGCAGTACATGTATGCTCATTGATTGGTACTGCTGGTGAATCAAACCCCTGTATGAACTGTAGTACTACCTGAAGCTGTAGGCCTAAACAGCACAGTATGGTGTATGTCCACATTGCTTGGAAACACTGTTTTGTGTGTTCCCTGTAGTCCTTACAGATTACATACCTCAGGCATAAGGGTTTGTAAGTACTGACACACAGTACTGTATGGCACACACATAAAGCTCATCTGGGTTGCCATACCTCTGTGTCCTGTATGTATGTCTGATGTGTGTGTGTGGGTATGCCTGTAACATGTCCTTGGTCATATGTGTGTTACAGGAGAAAAGTGCATATCTAGCAACATGTATAGTCTAGTACAGCAGTATGCCACCTATATTCATGAATGTGCACATATTGTAGGCAGGGGTTTCC